>NC_132929.1:24738748-25043446 GCF_047675955.1 Chlorocebus sabaeus | reverse complement strand
AGAAAGACAAACATTACATGTTCTCACTTATTTGTGGGATCTAAAAATCAAAACGATTGAACTTGTGGAGATAAAGAATAGAAGAATGGTTAACAGAGGCTGGGAAGTGTATCGGAGGTCTGTGTGGAGGTAGGCATGATTAATGGGTACAAAAAGAAATAGAATAAATAAGACCTAGTATTTGATAGCACAACAGGAGGACTATAGTCAATAATTTAATTGTTCATTTTAAAATAAAACCAAAACAGTGTTATTGGATTGTTTGTAACACAAAGGATAACTGTTTGAGGGGATGGATATCCAATCTTTTATGGTGTGATTATTATACATTACATGTCTGTACCAAAATATCTCATGTACTCCATAAATATATACACCTAATATGTACCTGTAAAAATTAAAAATTGAAAAAGTTTGTTTAAATGTGATTTACCACTGAAAGAGATTTAAAAAAAAAAAAAAAAAGTATGACCATCTCAGTAGACAGGAATAAAAGCTTTTCATGAAATCCAACATCCATGATAAAAACTCTCAACAAACTAGACATCAAACGAATATTCCTCAAAGGAATAAGTATCATTCCTAGCAGAACCATAGTCAACAAGCATATTGAATAAGCAAAAGCTGGAAGTATTCCCATTGAGAACTGGACAAAGACAAGGATGCCCACTCTTCTCTCTTCTATGCAACAAAGTACTGGAAGTCCTAGCCAGAGCAATCAGGCAAGAGAAAGAACTAAAAGGCATCCAAATAGGGAAATAACTCAAATTATTTCTCTTCGTTGGTGATATGATTCTGTAACTAGAAACCCCTAAAGACGCCAGGCGCAGTGGCTCACGCCTGTAATCCTGACACTTTGGGAAGCCGAGGTGGGCAGATCACAAGGTCAGGAGATCGAGACCATCCTGGCTAACATGGTGAAACCCCATCTCTACTAAAAATACAAAAAATTAGCCAGGCATGGTGGCATGTGCCTGTGGTCCCAGCTACTCGGGAGACTGAGGCAGGAGAATCGCTTGAACCCAGAAAGCAGAGGTTGCAGGGAGCCAAGATCCCTCCACGGCACTTCAGCTTAGGCAAAGAGCGAGATTCCATCTCAAAAAAAAGAAAAAAAGGCTGGCAGATCACGAGGTCAGGAGATGGAGACCATCCTGGCTAACAGGGTGAAACCCCGTGTCTACTAAAAATACAAAAAATTAGCCGGACGTGGTGCTGGGCGCCTGTGGTCCCCGCTACTCGTGAGGCTGAGGCAGGAGAATGGAGTGAGCCAGGGAGGCGGAGCTTGCAGTGAGCTGAGATCTGAGATCGCGCCACTGCACTCCAGCCTGGGCGACAGAGCAAGACTCTGTCTTAAAAAAAAAAAAAGAAAAGAAAAGAAAAAGAAAAAAAGAAAAAAGAAAACCCTAAAGACTCTGCCAAAAGGCTCATGAAACTGATAAACGACTTCAGCAAAGTTTCAGGACACAAAATCAATGTACAAAAGTCAGTGACATTTCTATATACCAGTAACATTCAAGCTGAGAACCAAATCAAGAATGCAATTTCATTTACAATAGTCACATACAAAAAATAAAATACCTAGGAATACATCTAACCAAAGAGGTGCAAGATCTCTAGAAAGAAAACTACAAAACACTGTGGAAAGAAATCGTATGTTACACAAACAAGTGGAAAAACATCCCATGCTCTTGTATTGGAAGAATCGATAATGTTAAAATGGCCATACTTCCCAAAGCAATTTACAGGTAAAACACTATTCCTATCAAATTACCAGTGTTATTCCTATCAAATTACCAGTGTTATTTTTTTATGTCATATATGTTGTCTTTCATACTATTTGTCTAATGATTCTAGTTTTTCTGTAATCATTTAGCTTTTATTGGCGGTTTTAATTATTCTTTCCCACACTGAAGCACAGAATGTGCTGAGCATATCAAATATGTAAACACCCCATGAATGCTATTGCTAATAATTTAGATTTTGCTCATTAAATGAGATCAAAAGAAATAATAGAGAACAGTCCTACTGTGAAGAGTAGCATATGAAACCACAAGGATTGCAGACAAGTTTAAAAGAAAAATGTGGTACATGATAGAAAATATCCGGGGAAAAAAAAGTTGAATATTTGCCTTTCACACAAAGTATTGCAAATTTTCCTGGCCTTCTCTTTTAGGAGACATTTTTAGATATGGAACTGTGGAAACATGGTTTCAACGAGGAACACATCAATAATAAGTTCAGACAATCACTAATACAAAAGAGGAACACATCAATAATAAGTTCAAACAATCACTAATACAAAGATGGTTAAGAATTTTTATGACAGTACCAGTCAAGACTGTCAAGATTTGGTTATAAAATAAAGATAGTCTCAATTCCTTCTAATTTTATTATTCTCAATAAGCAGAGTTTGTACTCCACATACAATTAAATTAGTCTCAATTTTATATCATTCTAAAACTTCTTGTGTAGATAAATGTACATGTCATGGGAAAATAATTTATCAGATGGTGTGCTCTAAGATTTGCCTCTGAACCCATTTAGTGGTGGATTTTTAAAATATGTTTTTCATTCTACAGGAAAGATTTTTAAATGGGTCAATAAGTTTCTTCACCAGCACCTTTGATCAAATCTTAAGCTTAAAAGCTACTCTTTTATAAAACATATGTAATGTTTGGCTCCACAGAGCCTTAGTTCATAAATACATCAGTTTCTTATTCAGATACTTTTCACTTTGGTTCTTATAAAAAAGCAATAGAAATGCTTTAAAAACTAATAACTTGTGTCTTGCATCTATAACTTGCCTGAGCAGTGATTTGGTCCTTAGAGATACAAATATAATTCATAGTAAGAAATAATGGGTAAAAGTAACTCCCAAAAATGCCAAAATAAAGCAATAATAAGATGGCACTTTCCTTGGGAAGCAAATGTGATATGAATCACTAATTTATTATAACGTAAAAATCTTCATGTTCTTGGATATACTAAATTTGGTGCAAAGTTAGTGAAACATAAGGATGCTAGTGATCTACATATGCATACACTTTATAGTTAACAGTATATGTATAAATACTCAGACTGTATAATCTCTCTGTGAAGTTATTTACAATTATTATATTATGTTAACATAACATTACTAGGAGAAGCAATTCTAATGTAGAGCATTGTGAAGGTCCTTAATCTTTCAGTTTGCCAATTTGAACCATGAATTTTACACAGAGAGGTGGGAGGATGGATCTGTAAGTAGGTACGTAGAGAGGTATAACTCATTTGAGGTTTAATATCTATACAAACCAGTGAGTGGGCCTGCAGATGATCAGATTGAAAGGACTTGGAAATAGGCATATAAAGATCTGAAACAGGCAGAGAAGCGTGATCAGAAAATACACACAATAAGATATTAAGAATATACTCATGAGGCCAGGCACAGTGGCTCACACCTGTAATCCTAGAACTTTGGGAAGCCAAGGTAGGAGGATCATTTGAGGTCAGGAGTTCAAGAACAGCCTGACCAACATGGTCAACCCAGTTTCTACCAAAAATAGTAAAAATCAGTTGGCCATAGTGGTGAACGCCTGTAATCTCAGTACTCAGGAGGCTGAGGCAGGAGAATCGCTTAAACCTGGGAGGCGGAGCCTAGATCGCCACTGCACTCCAGCCTGGGCAACAGAGCTAGACTAGGTCTCAAAAACTCATGAGTATGCAATACTTTATTTGAAATACTCATCATTTTCCTATATTATTGGACAAAATTGCATTAACATTTTATTTTTTATTTGCTCAGATCACATACATTTTGCCAAATGGATACCTATATTTTCTCTTTATTTCTCCTGGCATTTCTTTTCTACCCCTCTCTCCAAGGTACATTCCAACTCTTGAGCTTCTAAAATTATTATTACTGTGCTATTTTGGTGCATTCTATAGTTCTTCTTATTTATGAGGGTTATTGGATTCCTTCCTAGACTTCGTTAGAACAACTAAAAATCTCGGAAATTCCGACCATTTACAGGATTTAAAAGTCTACTGTAAAATTATATCAGGCTTGAGTCTCAGGTATTCTCTTTGTAAAATGACTCGGAAAGATCTGATCTTGAAGTATTCTAGCCTCAAAAATTCTTGCTTTGATACCAACTATCTATAAAGTAGAGCTTTTATCTGGTGTATTTGGTTAATGCAAAAAACAGTTACCCAAATCAGGAATCATGGAAAATGATACTTGTATCTCTTACCATTTTAACTTAAAACAAATTAAATATTACATCATTTGTCTGTCTTTTAATGAAGGTGTAAGGCCTTTTCTTGAATTATCTTGCATTTCAATACCAGATTAAAAGTCTCTTTCTGAGAGTAGTTCTGATTTCAATTACATATATTCTAAAGTATATCTATCAGCAATACTTTTTCTGTTTCTATAGTCAATTATTGTATTAATATTTGTGGCCTACACTTGACCTTTCTTTAATTTTTCCAAGATATGTGAGTTATTTGCATTTCAGAAAGACTATTAGAATAAAAACTGCAAACGTGGATAGCAATAACCATACTTACATGTCTCCCTTTTAGAGGGGATAACACCTCAAAAATAAATAGGGGATAATTATGGAAATGAAACTTTCCCAACGCAAGTGGAGGAAGACTGGAACATTTTTTCACGAGTGAAATTTCTGGAGACTTAGTAAGAACAGTTAAGACATATTTTATCATAGTTTTATCAGATAGAGTCATTTTTGGATTTTCAGGTAATATTCCCAAGCTTTCAGAGATGCTGAGAACAGACAGGCACTGAAACTATAATCAGGGGGAATATTAACATTTTTCCCTAAAACTAATCAATGGGTTAGAGGGAAAAAAACTAATAAATACAGGCATTTTAATGTTATTGATTAGTCATCATATCTAGATGAATTTCTTTGCAATTTTTGACTCTTTTTGTGCTTAAATTGCTTTGCTTTACTATTTTGCCATTGCCAGTACTCTCAGCTTAGATATTTTACCTCATATTAATGTATACTACTATCTGTTAAACAGCAATTCCACAATTAAGCTCAGGTGATCTGAAAAGTAAACTTTTTATTGTGTGTACAGTGAACATGAAAGAGAGGTTCTTTTTTTTTTTAAATTATACTGGTTCATAGAAGACTAGAAATAAAGCAATATCATATACATTAAGTATTATATATATACTTAAGAATTTTCAAAACTGAGCAAGTTTTGAAGAAAAAAATACGGTTTATTACTTTTCTTGCCCATTCTAATTCTAAATCTAATATTTTTTCTACTCAAAATGTTTAAATGTAAGTTCCTTGCTAACCAATTTTTTTAATCCCTGGTGGACATAAATGCTTACCTGCCTTTCATATTTCAAGCTAATGCCTAATATTTCCTAATGTCTAATGTCAAAAATCAACCAAGTAACTTTCTTTAACTCTTAAGAGGTTTGTCATCAACATTATAATCACTAGATCTGATTAGTCTACCCAGTAACTGATAATCAGTGCCAGAGTCTAGAACAAACCTCTCAGATCACCTTTTTTCTCTGATGTTAAGATACACTTAATACCTAGCTTGTGCTTTTAGGCTGATTGACATGCCTGATTAAATCACATGGTTCTCTTTTCCTTTAAGAAGTGGCACGATTCCCTCTGTACCCTCATGCATATTCATGCAGGTTGAAAGGAAAGGTCACCAAGTCTCTTCTTATCTGGGTGTATTGTCAGAATATAGAAAAACAGGACTCTGAGGCAGAGGCTCAAGTTGTTTATTGCATTTAATTAGAGGGTCATCGCTCTGGACTTAGAAGCAAAAGACCTAGATTTGTGTCCTCTCCTTCTACTACTTAGTAAATAGTAGCTTAAACAAGTCATAGAACTTGTACTTTAGTCTTCTCAACTGTAAATTATGGAAAATGTTTCTTAGCTCACTGAATGGTTTGCGAGGATGACATAATGTAAATAAATGAATTTTATAAATTCTAAAGCCCTATTGAGTGAAAATACGAAATGTAATATTTATTTCCTCTTTGGGACAAGTTATAACAATGTCTTTACACTCTTTATCCATGTTTGCCCTTCTCCGCGTTCAGGGTGCATCGTTAAAAGGCGAAAGAGGTATCATGCTTCTTCTGTGAAGGAAAAAAATACCAGAATTTTTAAAAGTATTTTATTTTCTGTTTTAGCTATCGACTTCAATATTATAAAGATTCTAAACAACCCAAGAGCATATGTGTTGCCCATATCCAAGGAAGAATCAGGATTATCAAGACTAGCAACAAAGGTTTGGAGTATAATAATTATGAAAAAATTTCTTATTTGTTTAATTTGCAATTTGTGCTGTACACAGGCAATGCTGGTTATTACACTCTTAACATATATTTTGGAAAAGAATTTAATGGTCAAAAGAGATTTGTTTGAAAGTTTAATCTTAATATTAAAAAGTTTTATTTTCTTTTGAAAATATCCCCATCTCTAATGAAAAATATCATAATATTTATCTTTTTTCCTTACAACATGTCTTGTCACCCTTTCTCCTTTGGTTGACATACAAAGGCTCCATCTGGTGTTTGCATATGAATATGATCTCAATAAGCAGCAAAGCTGCAGGGAAAACTTCAAAGGAGTATCAACAATAGTTGACCTGTCCTTACTTCTTAAGCCATGGTCCTAGAATAATTGACCACATGTAGATACTGTTACTCTTAAGTCTTGAATGCTTAGTTTCTCGACATTCTTGAAGGTGCCTTGCAAGTAGAGATTTCATGGACTCACCACCATGTGTTGCCTTAGCCAAAATTTGATGAGATTATTGACCTGAAATTCTGAATTTGATATCTTAATTTGTTAGACAATTAAGTTTTAAGTTGGTCATAGTTTTTATTGCTAAAATGTTGTCTACATCACCTTATCAAGTCTGATAAGATAATTTATTTAAAATTAAAAATTATGCCTATATAAAAACCACTTTCTGAAAGTCAGTATTTATGTTTTTCCCAGTATTTAATAAGCCAAGCTTAATGAAATATCTTCTTACTTTATTCTGACCTTCACAGTGAGGCTAAGGATGGTTTGCAGGCACTTCAGATATTAACTGGTGACGTATAGAAGTCAATTTTGAATCAATAACAATGTCACACCATTTCCTTTGGGGCAATATTGCCAGATTTAGAAATCAGGGATAAGTAATAGAAATTATATATCTGATCTTCAGCAAACACCAAAAATGGTCTCTCGAACTTTGTTTAGTAATTGTTGTGTCCTCATATGGCAGAGAGAATGAGCTCTGGTATCTTCTTCTTCTTATAAGGACTCCAATCCCATCATTGACAACCTCATCTAAACCTAATTATGAAGAGCTCTGAAATAATACTGCTTGAGCAATGGCCAAACTATTTATAAGTATTTCTTCTGAAAGGAAAAGACTCCGAAGGCCACAAGAACTGTTTTCAAATATGTAGAGAGCTACTGTAGGAAAGCAGAATTAGAGTTTTTCTGTGTGGCTCCAAAAAAAGTATAACTTTTGCCAACAAATAAGCGAAAGATACAGGGATATAGATTTCAGCTCAACATGAAAAATTTTCCAGACACCAAAGTTGTCCAAATGCTAAATGGGTGCCTATGGGTTTCTAGTCCCTGAAAGTAACATTGGGTATGAGCATTGGCAGAACACATATTCAAGCCTCAAAAATCAGTGTTTAGCTTTCTATTCATTGTAGCAATTATCCTTCAATAAATTAACCGAGAAATTAGGCACCCAAATCACCCCTTGGACTTTCTATTTCATCCTTTATAATCGTTCTTAAGTTTATGGAGTTGCTTGATTCTTTGATTTTAGGGCTAGGTTGACTTGACAATAAAAGTCTTGCTTCATGGAATCTTAAAGTGCTCTGACAAATTTCTGCTATTATCTTTCGTGGGATGAATGGAAACATTAGGATTTCTGTTCATTGGCTTGGCTATTTGGAGTGTCTCTAGCAAGAGGTTTTTGGTCAACTTGCGGCATTCTGCTTTAAAAACCAGAACACCAGGCTAGGTGCGGTGGCTCACGCCTGTGATCTCAGCACTTCAGGAGGCCCAGGCAGGTGGATTACGAGGTCAGGAGATGGAGACCATCCTGGCTAACACAGTGAAAACCCATCTCTACTAAAAATACAAAAAAAATTAGCCAGGCGTGGTGGCGGGCACCTGTAGTACCAGCTACCTGGGAGGCTGAGGCAGAAGAATGGCATGAACCCAGAGTCAGAGCTTGCAATTAGCCAAGATCGCGCCACTGCACTCCAGCCTGGGTGACAGAGCAAGACTCCATCGAAAAAAAAAAAAAAATACCAGATTTGCATTTAATACCTATTTGCCTCTTACCTGGCTGAACTACTCTTAAAAACCATGAATTCTTATAGAGGAAAAAGGGCTGCAAACTGTGATTTTCTTAACTTAATAACTGATAACTGCAGAAAAATAACAGAAATGTCTATTTCTAGAATTTTAGTAAGATAGAATGTTTATCTTATAGTACCCAAGAAAGAAACAGGAAGGGCATTGCAAAACATCTATCTAGACAGGCAAACTTTTTAAAAATCTAAACTGAGCTTGGGCTAGTTTTGCATACATTTTGAAAATCGAGCTATATATAACCCATTGTGAATCATGGGAGCTTAAAATGAAGGAGTGATTTACATCAGAGAAAACATGTCTGATACTGACATTAACTTTTTCCTGGCAAAGAATTGCTATTGATTATGATAGTCCCATTATTTGAAATGATTCTGTAGCTGCTAGGAATTCTGAAACATATTTTTTTGCAAAAACCTATAGAATAAAAAAGTGACCATAAGCAAAAGAAATTCAAGAGAACTGTATGTATCAATAAAAGCAAATGAAAACAAAATTTTATTTCCCCACAGGAAGTGTAATCAATAAAAAATATCTCATAATGGTATTACAAAGATTGAGGAAAACTTAAAATATTAGTAGTTGCCATACTGACATTTCTCCCATAAGAAGGGAATAATAGAATCTTGGAGTAATTATATTTATGGTTGTATTCTTGACATAGGATTTTTAGTCAACAGGGGTTTTTTTTTTGTTTTTTTTTTCCATCAGCACCTTGATGCTATCCTACTGCCTTCTGGTCTGTTTTGTTATGATAAGAAGTTAGTTATTAATCTTATTAAAGTTCCCCTATATATGAGTTGCTTTCTCTTGCTGCTTTTGAGATTTTTCTCCTTGTCTTTATTTTTTAAAACTTTGTCTAGGATGTGCTAGGTGTAAATTTATTCTACTTAGAGATTGCTGAACTTCTTGGATGGGTTTTTCATAAATTTTGAAAATTTAGACCATCATTTCTTCAGATATTTTTCCTATGCCTTTTCCTGACTTTGTTCATTTTCTTCATTTTTTTTTTTTTCTGTTCTTAAGACTGAATAATGTCTATTGCCTATATACAAGCCTGATAAATCAAAAGGGTAGAAGAGCCTTATGGCGCATACTTATAGACTCTTACTTTGGTAAATTCCTCTAATTAAGAAGATGCTTTCTGGAATTTCCTTTATTTTAATATATCAAATTGTAACTTTATGCTAAATATGAAGTTATATTTTATTCACACTTTTTTAGAAACACAAAAGTAATCATCATCTTGATTCTTTTCTTCCTTACAGTCGCACTATAGTAGTAGTGGTCCAGAGTTTAATCGTGTTCTCTTCAATTTTGGAGGTCAGAGTCCATTGATTTTATATTATCTTAAGATGCATGAGCTGGCTGGTATTTCCAAAGCACCTAAGAAAACCAAGATTAAACTCACTAAGATATTCCACGAACCATATCCTTTTTAAAGCTTTGCTTTAATATGATTTGTTTCAAAAATAATACTCAAAACGTTTCACTGAATGTCTCAACTGAGAAAAAAAAATTGAATGCATGTTTTATCAATGCTTCTCTTTAGTATTAATATTTACTTATGCTTAAAACTTTTGGCTAAACTATCTTCTTTTTTAGATCTAATGCTATGATTTTGCATGTAAGAAAAGTAAAACAAACATTAACCCAAAGAACTTTTAAAACTGGTATACTTGATTCTCTGATAAAAGGCTATCTTTGCAACTTTACTGTTCAGTGACTGGTTTCAAACATTTCTCAGAATTATGAGGCATGGGCTTCTAGCCTTCTCCAAAGAGAGTTTTAGGCATGTTTTAGCTGTGGAATTCTTTGTTCCAATGAAAATTTATCAGAACAATTTTTACACATAAAAAAAGCTATTTTTATGTGTAAAATAAAAAATAAGTAAAAATCGGAGCTCTTTGGCTGAAGCAGGGGTAGGGCCCAGAGTTCTGTTTTTTACAGTCCTGTCTATCTTCAGTATAACTTTTCTTGGCCCAGTCCCCATTAAGGACTCAGGTGAACCCCAAAGGAATTAGAACACTAGCCACTAAATTGGAATGTGGGCTGCAGTGGCGGCCCCTGCAGCAGCGGCGGCCCCTGCAGCAGCGGCGATGCCAGCCTAGCCCGGCCGCCCGCGCCTGTCCGGTCCGGTCCGGCCACGGAGGCAGCGCAGTGGCGGGACTCCGAACCTACCCCGCCTAGTGAGCCGTGCCGCGCCACCCCACCCGGCACCCACCAGTCCGATGGGGCCGCAGCGGCGGCTGTCCCCTGCCGAGGCCGCCCTGCTCTGGGGCTTCCTGCTCCCCCTGACAGCCACTCAGGAAGCAATCTTGCTTGCGTCTGGAAATGGCACATCCAAGGACTACTGCATGCTTTATAACCCCCATTGGTCAGCTCTTCCAAATACCCTAGAAAATGCAACTTACATTAGTTTGATGAATCTGACTTCCACACCACTATGCAACCTTTCTGATGTTCCTCTTGTTGGCTTAAATTAGAACAAAGCAGTTGTGGTGCAACGGGGAAGCTGACATTTTCTTGAAAACACCGGAATTGAACAGAAAAGAGGTGCTGAAGCAATGTTAGTTGTCAATAAGAGTATCCTATTTCCTACCTCAGGTAACAGATCTGAATTTCCTGATGTGAAAATACTGATTGCATTTATAAGCCACAAAGACTTTAAAGATATGAAGCAGACTCTAGGAAATAACATTACTGTGAAAAATGTATTCTCCATCGTGGCCTAACTTTGATTATAGTATGGTGGTTGTTTTTGTAATTGCTGTGTTCACTGTGGCATTAGGTGGGTACTGGAGTGGACTAGTTGAATTGGAAACTTGAAAGCAGTGACAACTGAAGATAGAGAAATGAGGGAAAAAAAGGAAGAATATCTAACTTTTATCCTCTTACAGTTGTAATATTTGTGGTCATCTGCTGTGTTATGATGGTCTTACTTTATTTCTTCTACAAATGGTTAATTTATGTTATGATAGCAATTTTCTGCATAACATCAGCAATGAGTCTGTACAACTCTCTTGCGGCACTAATTCATAAGACACCATATGGACAATGCACGATTGTGTGTCGTGGCAAAAGCATGGACATGAGACTTATTTTTCTCTCTAGACTATGAATAGCAATAGTTATTGTTTGGGCTGTGTTTCGAAATGAAGACAGGTGGGCTTGGATTTTACAAGATATCTTGGGGATTGCTTTCTGTCTGAATTTAATTAAAACGCTGAAGTTGCCCAGCTTCAAGTCATGTGTGATACTTCTAGGCCTCCTCCTCCTCTATGATGTATTTTTTGTTTTCGTAACACCATTCATCACAAAGAATGGTGAGAGTAGCATGGTTGAACTTGCAGCTGGACTTTTTGGAAATACTGAAACATTGCCAGTAGTCATCAGAGTACCAAAGCTGATCTGTTTCTCAGTAATGAGTGTGTGCATCATGCCTGTTTCAATATTGGGTTTTGGAGACAGTGTGTGCATCATGCCTGTTGATTGCCTACTGTAGAAGAGTTGATGTTCACACTGGTTCTTCTTATATAGACTATGTTTCCTCTACGGCAGCCTATGCTATTGGCATGATACTTACATTTGTTGTTCTGGTGCTGATGAAAAAGGGGCAACCTGCTCTCCTCTATTTAGTACCTTGCATGCTTATTACTGCCTCAGTTGTTGCCTGGAAACGTAAGGAAATGAAAAAGTTCTGGAAAGGTAACAGCTATCAGATGATGGACCATCTGGATTATGCAACAAATGATGTCTGGTGAACATATTGTGCTGCGATAATATTACGTGGAACGCTATAATGTGTCATTGATTTTCTACAAATAGACTTTGACTTTTTAAATTGATTTTTGAATTGACAATCTGAAAGTCTTCAATGATATGTTTGCAAATATATATTTTTATGAGCTGGTACTGACAGTTACATAACGTTAAAGTTGTGCCTTCAAATTAAATAAAAGGATATGGTATGTGTAGTTTCCAAGATGTTTTACATACAGTATATTTTTCTAAAAAGAAAAACAAACAAACGAAAAAAAAAAAAAAACAAAAAAACATGCATTGACCCACCCCTATACTTTTTTACTGAAATGTTTCTTCCAACTGTAATGGTAGATAAAAGTATTACTATCAAAGTGAGTTTCTGAATGGGTTTTACTGTAAAGAATTATGCAAATTTTATCTGCTTTATAGAAATAACTGTTTAAGACCACGCAAGAAGGCGGTTCAACAGTGAATATTTGGACCTTATATCACTGCAGAGGTTAGAAATGTATAATTTTGGAATAAATATAAGTGCATATTTTTGTAGTATGTTTTTTTAAAACTCCTTTCATAAACTTGAGAGCTGAAATTACTTCAGACTGCATGTGTATTATATTAAGAACATTTTTTCAGGTGTAGAGAAACATAATATATAGAACTAGTCACTAAAAGGAGACAGAAACTGAAATCTAGTGGTCTGTTGGCTGTTTTTTTGAAAATGTAGCTTAAATTTCAATACTAACATTCAGTTTCACTTTGGTATTTCTGATCTTTGAAATTTGGTTCTGTTGATGTTAAGCTTTGATTTTTTTTAATTATTTTTCTTAAGAAATTATGTATTAATACATATGACTTACTGTGAGTACCACATTCCTAACATTATCCCACATTCCCCCACCCCCACCCTTTATCTTTTTTTTCTTCCTGATTCCCACCCCTTGCCCCATAGGTAGTGGCTGTTAATCTTGGTGGAGGATGTACAAAGTGTGGTTCAGAGAAAAGAACTGGCAAGAACAGCAAGAGACTTGGTGTCAGTCTCAGTTTAATTACAATACAAGAAAGAGCTGAGCAATTTGCCACAGCTCAAGACACTTGTATCTCAGCCTTCTCATCTGCAAAATTAAGTAGGTTAGACCAGCTAATCACTCTGGTACCTTCCAACTTGAAAAATTTTTTCTCTTCATTCTTTGGTAAATTTCAGATGTGGCTTGAACATTCTCCTGAGAGTCAGAGGTCAAATTATCTTTACATTTTCTTTTATTTTATCTAAGAAATTCCCAAATGACAAGTGATAACAAAAGCAGCAGGATTTTTCATTTCTCTGTAAATAATGTATAAAATATGTGAACAGATCTATATATTTCATCTAAAGCCAGTTAAACTTATTAAAAAAATAAACTTAATCCTTTTAAAATGGATCACACCTTTGATATTTGAACTAAATTTTGTATTAGAGTTGTTTTTTATACTTTTTCTTTTTTATTATTATTATTATACTTTAAGTTCTAGGGTACATGTGCACAACGTGCAGGTTTGTTACATATGTATACTTGTGCCATGTTGGTGTGCTGCACCCATCAACTCGTCATTTACATTAGGTACATCTCCTAATGCTATCCCTCCCTTCTACCCCTCCCCACAATAGGACCTGGTGTGTGATGTTCCCCTTCCTGTGTCCAAGTGATCTCATTGTTCATTTCCCACCTATGAGTGAGAACATGTGGTATTTCGCTTTCTGTTCTTGCGATAGTTTGCTGAGAATGATGGTTTCCAGCTGCATCCATGTCCCCACAAAGGACACAAACTCATCCTTTTTTATGGCTGCATAGTATTTCATGGTGTATATGTGCCACATTTTCTTAATCCAGTCTGTCACTGATGGACATTTGGATTGATTCCAAGTCTTTGCTATTGTGAATAGTGCTGCAATAAACATACATGTGCATGTGTCTTTATAGCAGCATGATTTATAATCCTTTGGGTATATCCCCAGTAATGGGATGGCTGGGTCAAATGGTATTTCTAGTTCTAGATCCTTGAGGAATTGCCACACTGTTTTCCACAATGGTTGAACTAGTTTACAGTCCCACTAACAGTGTAAAAGTGTTCCTATTTGTCCACATCCTCTCCAGCACCTGTTGTTTCCTGATTTTTTAATGATTGCCATTCTAACTGGTGTGAGATGGTATCTCATTGTGGTTTTGATTTGCATTTCTCTGATGGCCAGTGATGATGAGCATTTTTTCATGTGTCTGTTGGCTGTCTGAATGTCTTCTTTTGAGAAATGTCTGTTCATATCCTTTGCCCACTTTTTGATGGGGTTGTTTGTTTTTTTCTTGTAAATTTGATTGAGTTCTTTGTAGGTTCTGGATATTAGCCCTTTGTCAGATGAGTAGATTGCAAAAATTTTCTCCCATTCTGTAGGTTGCCTGTTCACTCTGATGGTAGTTTCTTTTGCTGTGCAGAAGCTCTTTAGTTTAATGAGATCCCATTTGTCAATTTTGGCTTTTGTTGCCATTGCTTTTGGTGTTTTAGACATGAAGTCCTTGCCCGTGCTTATGTCCTGAATGGTATTACCTAGGTTTTCTTCTAGGGTTTTTATGGTTTTAGGTCTAACATTTAAGTCTCTAATCCATCTTGAATTAATCTTTGTATAAGGAGTAAGGAAAGGATCCAGTTTCAGCTTTCTATTTATTGTATTAGAGACTTTTAAACAATTGTTCGCTTTTGCTGAATAAATTGCAAACAGAGAAGCTCCACTGACCATCAGTCCCTCTGCTTAATGCGGTCAGGGGTCCTTTTGTTTATGGCAAATGACTTATCTGACAAGAGTTAATTTTGCCTTCATTGTATCAAGTTTGAATTTTTTCCAAGAAATCTGATTTATTTGGCAGACTCTGAGAGAGAGAACACATTAAGTGCCACTTTAAAACTCTAACTATATTTTCATATATAATATTAATAAAGTATTTGCCAAAATACAGTTTTTTTTTTTTATCTGCAGCCTCATTCCAGCTTTATGATATTTAAAAGCCTCAATCACATTTTATAAAGAATGTTAAATAAAATTATTGGGTTTTTTTTTTTACTACATTGAAATAAGATAATTTCTCAAAATACTTGGTTTCATATGACTGGAGTAGTAATTAATATTTTAACTTCATTATTTAGATTTTGCTCCTCAATAGCATAGTTATGGTATATCCAGAAATCTGAAGTCTGAGTTATTTGATACAAATTCTACTTTATCCAACCATTAGTTATTATGGAGGTAAAATCTTGTTCTAATTTGCTATTAAAATCTTATTGGTTAAACAGAAATAAGAAAAAGTGTAATTACTCAAGTTTCTTTATCCTCAATGTCAACTTTATATTGTAATTAAATGTATAGCAACCAAGCTGACAATAGTGATTAAAAATTTAAGTACAGAAATATTTTATTTGGGGAGTCAAAATGAACAAAGGATAGGGGAGACAAAAATTTGCCTTAAAAAGCTGTCATCTCTTCCTCTCTTGCTGTCTTACCACCAATAACTTTAAGGGCAAGAGAAGCTGTTTTTTCCCCTACACATATCTTTAAAATAATGATACACTGTATTTATTAATTTTCAATGCAAAAAAAATGTTCTTAGTTAGAAAGTCCCTATGAACATTTTTGTGGCTTATCAACAGAAATCACAATCTCAAATTGTAATGTAGATTACTTTTATCTTGGTTTAGTTTAGCAAAAATAAATGTAAGGTTTGCTCAGAAAAGCCTTGATAGTCTAATACATTATAATTATATTTTCCTCTAGCTTGTAAATGTTTTTTAGATTAGCAATTCCTTGTTGTTAGAGTCTGCAATTTATTTCTCGTTTAAAGAAAGAGAATTTTAACTCATCTGCTATTGTCATTCGTATATTTTACTTACATGTCCAAAGAGATTTTAGTGAATTGATAAATTTATAGTAAATACAAATGAGCTTTCCAGTTTTCCTTGCTCTTTCGATTTATGCTTTAGTATAAGCAAAAATTATTATTTTTACATTTTTAAAAATTTTCATGGGTACATATTAGATGTATATATTTATGGGGTGCATGAGATGTTTTGATACAGGCATGCAATGTCAAATAAGCACATCATGGAGAATAGGATATCCATTCCCTCAAGCATTTATCCTTAGAGTTACAGACATATTTTACATTTGACTAAAAAATATTTGAACTAATTTATTTAAGCTTGAGCTCTAAAATTTCAGCCTGATCTTAACCAATGAAATTTCAAAAACAAAAACTGTACTTCAGTTTATAATTGAATTGAATTCAGTGTAGACCACTAAAAAGAAATATATCTATAATATATAGTATATATAATATGCATTTCATATATTGATATATATTATATAATTATATATAAAATATATAATATATAAATATTAATATATTTATAATATATAAATATATTTTATATATTATATATTATTATATATATTATATATAACAGAAACTGTACTTCAGTTTATAATTGAATTGAATTGAATTCAGTGTAGACCACTAAAAATAAATATATCTATAATATATATTATATAATATATAGTATATATAATGTATTTTATATATTTATATGTTATATATAATTATATAATATATAATATATAAATATCAATATATTATATTACATTATATATTATTATATATCATAATATGTAATATATATTACATTATTTATTATATATTATATATTATATAATATACTATATACTTTATATATTATATATTACATTGCTTTGCATCTATATATTATATAATATATATTGTTTTAGGTCTATATATATTACATATATATAATATACATAAATAACTTTATACATTTCCTGGAAGAAAGGTACCCTATAAATTCAAAAGATCTGAATCAAATTACTCAACCTTTTGGAATTTGATCCTCTACTGTAATACTCATATGTGAGATTACTGAATTTTCAGAGTAAAAAAATTATCAACAGGGTAATATATAGGCCATATTATAGTGAAGATCATAAGTATAAATTTCCTTGTTTAATGTTTCAAAAGTTAGGACAGTCTTTGTTTATAAATATGTTCATTGGAAGAAAAGTTATTTTTAAAACTAAATTTTTATATTAGTCCTCCATTACTGGCAATTAAGGAACAACCAAAAAAATGTAGAATATTTAATGTCATCATGTGGTTCTTTGATTAGGCATAAAAAGTATTGCAAACAGCTTTTCTGTTCCTTTGGAATATGAATCTTTTTAATATCTAAAGTTAACCTGCAACATTTTCTAGTAGAACAAGTCAATATATATTAAGTAATTTTTGCCTGTTTTATACCTTCTGTTGTATTTTGTTCAAATGAAAACATTTTTGAAAACACATGATTGAATTTTTACTTCTCAGATAATTGGCTTGGGTGTGGAATTTCTTAACACTTTGATATGTAAGTGTAAATTAATACTTTTATAACACTATTAGGCTTTATATTTTTATGGAATATGTTTTAAAATTTGAAATTTTTGAAGCGTTAATTCAGCAGTACTTTAAACTATCATTATGTGCCAATACTGACATGAAAAAAAAATTATGTATAAATTTACTATGGTATTCAATAAATTCTATTTTAAAATAAAAAATGGAGTGTATATAGCTCTGGGTATAAAAAAACTTAAAATTGTTATTTATATCTGTTTATATCTTCAAAAATGAAACAGAAGTTGTATCTTACAAATATTTAGTAAGCAGTTTCCCTCACTCAGCTGATATTTCATTCTGCACTCTCCTATGTTGAGCAATAACGATGACATCTTTTACTTGTGTTGTTTTCTGACTATCATAACATAGTGCTGTTTTCTTTGGGTAGTTAAGCAGATTTATGGATTATATCATCTAGTTCTAACCAAACTAACACTCACTAATGAGCCAATAGCTTTAAAAGACTCCTGAAAAGAAACAGCATCTTGATGATAATATTTAATAATACAAGAATACATTTTTAAAAACAAGAAAATGGCAGAATAATATTTCTTCTACTCCCTGAAGGAGATCTTTTTCAGCCATGCTATGAGATAAAATCAGTGATGACCTAATCAGTTCTGCCAAGATGTAGGTCAAAAAAATAAAAATAAAAATATTCAGAAAGACTTTTTGAAATATGTGTATACATTATTATTATAAGCAATGAATCTAATCCTAAGTGTACTTTATATTTTTCAATGTTCAGTGATAGTATAATGCTGGTTTAATTACCAAAGCATTTAAAAACAAACTGTCCAGAACATCAATACAAATCTCTATGATTTCAGGACAAAAGGGTTTGAGGTACCATTAATAAGTGAAATAAGTTGAATTTTGCTTTTAAAATATTTTTCTCGTCTCACTCTTTTCTATTTATAGATTGCTTATCTTTTATAATGTACATAATATATTAATACAGATTGATGTGAATATAATTTATAAATTTAAATTTATACCTACATGGGAGTATACTCATATCTTTAACTCATGGGATACATGATCAAGAGGGTGTAGAGATCACTGCTCTAGCTAATTCTCAGGACCCTTCCCAGGACATTTCTCCCATATTTCAGTCAAGACAACTTCCTGAGTGTCACTGACCACAAGCACATGGAAATAACATGGACAGCCCTGGAACACAAGGACGGAGGCAAACTACAGGGTTAAATCAGACTACAGGGCAGGTTCTCAGATTTGTGACTTGAGTAGTGATGGAAGAATTCTCATCGAGGTTGAATTATGTCCAAAGCAAAATTTTTTAAATGTTTGGAAATGAAAGTTGAAAGGTATCTAAAACCTTCCACAATAGATTACTTTTATTTTTAACTACTTTTTATTGTGATTAGGCTTTGATTGTGTTTGATTTTTGATGGGCATGAATTTGTCCAACAGCTATACAAGGATTCATCCACCAATTTACTGAGAATGTGGGAAGAGTGTGAGTATGTGTGGGGCGGGGAAGGGAGGAAGTGGAGACCTAAAGTAAGTAACTTAGCGGAGGATTTGATCCCATTCAAATTTGAAAGAAATCACCCTTTAGAAAGTAAAGAGTCGTTCTGAGCTTATAAAGTATAATGGCCACTGATAAGAATAAATGTTTCTAGACTTAATGAGCAACATGATAATGATAATGATGCCTCACTTACATCATCACTAGGAGTTTTTCAAAAAATGAATCAGATTCCCCCTATATATTATTGTTGGAAATGACAAGAGTCCTGTGACAAATGGGCAGAGCAGGCACCCATCACAGTCACTCTACAGATAAGAAAACCAGAGCACAGAGGTTAGGTGGCTTGCTCAGGTGATTCATGCAGCAGCGCTATCTGATTCCTGAGCCGTGGGTGCTTTCCTGACATCGCGATCCAGGCTAGAATTCTCCCTGAGCATGATATCAGTGGCTGCTGGCAGAGCTAAAAAATATTTCATCCAAGATACTGATAAGCTATTTCCAAAATTTGTGTAGATTTCCTATAATTACCTGTGGAGATTTTGATCATTGAATTTATCTCTATCTCACTCAAATTTTACATTGACGCTATTCAGCATATATAACATTCTTATTAGTTTTCTCTGAATTCACTGCAATTGTATGGTTTTCCTGAAGTGGAGACTCCAGACAACACGTTACAGCAAGTGTACCTACACAGAGTGAGAAAATGAGAGAAAGCAGAGATGTAGATGGAGAAAACTCGTAACAAAAAAGATAGAATAATCCATCATATTTGAGGTAGGCAGACTCTAAGATGGTACTCAATCAATGATCCCCACCTTCTGATATTCATGCATTTATGTAATTCCCTCCATTTGAGTGAGAGTTGAATCTATGACTTGCTTCTAACAAAGAGATTATAATAAACATAATGGGAAGTCTCTTCTGAGATTCGGTTACAAAAAGACTGATATCACTCCTGCTTACTCTTCCTTGCTCACTCTCTGAGAGCTCTCTGGGAGAAGCCAGCAGTCATGTTGTGAGCTGAAGGAAGCCCAGATGGTAAGGAAGTAAGGATGGCCTTCAGTCAACAGCCAGTGAGAGACTGAGACCTTTAGTCTAACAGTGCATGACAAAAAACATCTTGCCAGTAACTGTGTGAGTGAACTTGGAAGCAGATCTTCCCTCAGTTGAGCCTTGAGATGACTGCATTCCCTGCCCACAACTTGATTGCAACCTGCAAGAGACCCTGAGCCAGAAGCATCCAGCTAAGCCAGGCCCAGATTCCTGGTCTATGAAAGTAATAATAAATGTTTGCTGTTGAAAACTGCTAAATGTGGGGGTAATTTGTTACACATGAATAGAAAACTAATACATTGTATGAACAAACTCTGACTTAGATAACTGTCATTGAGATTTCTATAGCCTCACCACACATCTACAGCCATCTGATCTTTGACAAACCTGAGAGAAACAAGAAATGGGGAAAGGATTCCCTATTTAATAAATGGTGCTGGGAAAATTGGCTAGCCATAAGTAGAAACACAGGCATGGGCAAAGACTTCATGTCTAAAACACCAAAAGCAACGACAGCAAAAGCCAAAATTGACAAATGGGATCTCATTAAACTAAAGAGCTTCTGCACAGCAAAAGAAACTACCATCAGAGTGAACAGGCAACCTACAGAATGGGAGAAAATTTTTGCAATCTACTCATCTGACAAAGGGCCAATATCTAGAACCTACAAAGAACTCAATCAAATTTACAAGAAAAAAACAAACAACCCCATCAAAAAGTGGGCAAAGGATATGAACAGACATTTCTCAAAAGAAGACATTCATACAGCCAACAGACACATGAAAAAATGCTCATCATCACTGGCCATCAGAGAAATGCAAATCAAAACCACAATGAGATACCATCTCACACCAGTTAGAATGGCGATCATTAAAAAGTCAGGAAACAACAGGTGCTGGAGAGGATGTGGAGAAATAGGAACACTTTTACACTGTTGGTGGGATTGTAAACTAGTTCAACCATTATGGAAAACAGTATGGCGATTCCTCAAGGATCTAGAACTAGATGTACCATATGACCCAGCCATCCCATTACTGGGAATATACCCAAAGGATTATAAATCATGCTGCTATAAAGACACATGCACACGTATGTTTATTGCAGCACTATTCACAACAGCAAAGACTTGGAATCAACCCAGATGTCCATCAGTGACAGACTGGATTAAGAAAATGTGGCACATATACACCATGAAATACTATGCAGCCATAAAAAAGGATGAGTTTGTGTCCTTTGTGGGGACATGGATGCAGCTGGAAACCATCATTCTTAGCAAACTATCACAAGAACAGAAAACCAAACACCGCATGTTCTCACTCATAGGTGGGAACTGAACAATGAGATCACTTGGACTCGGGAAGGGGAACATCACATACCGGGGCCTATCATGGGGAGGGGGGAGGGGGGAGGGATGGCATTGGGAGTTATACCTGATGTAAATGACGAGTTGATGGGTGCTGACGAGTTGATGGGTACAGCACACCAACATGGCACAAGTATACATATGTAACAAACCTGCATGTTATGCACATTACCCTAGAACTTAAAGTATAATAATAATAATAAAAAAGATTTCTATAGCCTCAATTACTTAATCACATTCTAGCGTAACCATTTGTCTGTTTGTATTTCTCACCCCATAGAAAACAAAGACTAATTTGTATCCCTGACACCTGAGAAAAGTATCTAGTACCCAATAAGTATTAAATAAATATATGATGTATAGGGTTGCATGACTTTATATAAAGATAAGATCAAATTTTGTATTTTTCAATGAAACATGACACATAGCTACAATGAAGAAAACTAGAGGACAGAGATAGAGATAATCTTTGAAGTTATTATTATCAAACTGATGTTTAAAAAAAATCAAATAATTGCGTACCAGGCACTGTTCTAAGTACATTTACTAATCCATTTAATTCTCATTTAAACTTGTGAGATAGATACTATTATTGTCTCTATTTTACTGATAAGGAAACTAAGCACAGAAATTTAGGTAACTTGCCTGAAGATACTAGAATAAATGATAGCACTTGGAATCTCTCATTAGCAGACTAGTTTCAGATCTGATGCACTAACAACCTCTGGTACTTAATTGTTTACCATAGAGCAGAGGTCCCCAACCCCTGATACTGGTTCGTGGCCTGTTAGGAACCAGGCTGCACAGCAGGAAGTGAGTAGCAGGTGAGCAAGCGAAGCTTCACCTGTATTTATAGTCACCCTCCATTGCTTGCATTACCTCCTGAGCTCTGCCTCTTGTCAGAGCATTGGCAATGTTTGATTCTCATAGGAGCACAAACCCTACTGTGAACTGCACATGCAAAGGATCTAGGGTTGCACACTCCTTTTGAGAATCTAATGCTGGATGATCTATCACTGTCTCCTGTCACTCCCAGATATGACCATCTAGTGCAGGAAAACAAGCTCAGGGCTCTCACTGATTCTACATTATGGTGATGTGTATAATAGTTTCATTATATATTACAATGTAATAATAGAAATAAAGTGCACAATAAATGTAATGTGCTTTAATCATTCTGAAACCATCCCGCTCACACCTGGTCCCCTGAAAAATTGTCTTCCATGAAACTGGTCCCTGGTGCCCAAAAGGTTGGGGGCCGCTACCATAAGGGACTTTAGCTCCAGAAAATAAAGGCATATTATCGGCTTTTAAAGATAATCACAATTATGGCTTGGGGGAAGGGTGATAAGAGTCAGAGAAGTCAACAGAAGACAAAAAAGAAGGGATGCTAGAATAATGTCCCTCATATTTAAGGATACACAGTTAGTTGAAATTTCTACCATTGTTGCTGTGTTAAATCACTTTAGCACTTTTCCCTCCAGACCTTTAAGGTTACATAACCAGGCAAATTCTATTTTAGAATATTTCTATTTTAACAAGATATTTTTTAACTTACTTAAACAAACTCAAACACAAAATAATATCATATTTGATCATAACAAAGTCTTTAAATTAGAATCTGTGGAACAGACATATTTAAGAATAAATTTAACCAATCCCAAATCTAGCAGAAGATAAGAAATAACCAAAACCAGAGCCGAACTGAAGGAAATTGAGATGTGAGAAATAATACCAAAGATCATGAGTCCAGGATTTTGTTTTTTGAAAGAATAATACAGATAGACTGCTAGCTAGACTAATAAAGAAAAAAAAGTAGATCCAAATAAACATAATCAGAAATGACAAAGAAGACATTACTACCAACCCCACAGAAATATCAAACAACCTGAAGACTGCTACAAACATCTCTATGCACATAAGCTAGAAACCTACAAGAAATGGATAAATTCCTGGAAGATACAACCTACTGAGATTGAACTAGGATTAAACTGAATCCCTGAACAGACCAATAACAAGTTCTGAAATTGTATCAGTAATAAAAAGCTTACCAACCAGAAAAAGCCCAGGACCAGATGGATTCACAGCTGAATTCCACCAGATGTATAAAGAAGAGCTGGTACCATTCCTACTGAAACTATTCCAAAACATTTAGGAGGAGGGACTCAGTTTCCTAACTCATTCTGAGGCCAGCATCATCCTAATATCAAAACCTGGCACAGACACAATAAAAAAAGAAAACATCTGTCCAATATGCTTGAGGGACATAGATGGAAAAATTCTCAACAAAACACTAGCAAACTGAATCCAGCAGCATGTCAAAAAGCAAATCCACCATGACAAAGTAGGCTTTATCTCTTGGACACAAGGTTCATGCAACATGTGGAAATCAATAAATGTAATTCATCACATGAAACAGGATTAAAAACAAGCCCAAAAGATTATCTCAATACATGCAAAAAAGGCTTTTGATACAATTCAACATCCCTTCATGATAAAAACCCTCATCAAACTAAACATTGAAGGAACATACTTCAAAATAGTAAGAGCCATCTATGACAAATCCACAGCAAACAGCATACTGAATGGACAAAAGCTGGAAGCTATTCACCTTGAAAACCAGAACAAGACAAGGATACCCACTCTCAACACTCCTATTGAACATAGTATTGGAAGTCCTGGCCAGAGCAATCAGACAAAAGAAAGAAGTAAAAGGCATTCAAATAAGAAGAGAGGAAGTTAAACTATCCCTGTTTATAGACAACATGATCCTACATGTAGAAAAACCAATAGTCTCTGCCCAAAAGCTCCTTAAGCCGATAAACAACTTCAGCAAAGTTTCAGGATACAAAATCAATGTACAAAAATCAATAGCATTCCCACATACCAACAACATCCAAGCTGAGAATCAAATCAAGTCTGCATTCCCAATGACAATAGCCACAAAAAGAACAAAATACCTAGGAATACATCTAACCATGTAAGCAAAAGATCTCTACAATAATAATTACAAAACACTGCTCAAAGAAATCAGAGATGACACAAACAAATGGAAAAAAACATTCAATGATTGTGAATAGGAAGAATCAATACCGTTTAAATGGGCATACTGCCCAAAGCAATTTACAGATTCAGTGCTATTCCTATCAAACTACCAATGACATTCTTCACATAATTAGGAAAAACTATATTAAAATTTATGTTGAACCAAAAAGCTTGAATAGCCAAGACAATCTTAAGCAAAAAGGACAAAGCTGGAGGAATCATGTTACCCAAATTCAAACTCCACTACAAGGCTACAATAACCAAAACAGCATGGCACTGATATGAAAGCAGACACAAAGACTTATGGAACAGAAGAGAGAGCTCAGAAATAATGCTGCACCCTACAACCATCTAACCTTCAACAAAGTTGACAAAACAAGTAATGGGGAAAGGACTCCCTATTCAATAAATGATGCTGAGAAACTGGCTAGCTATATGCCAAAGATTGAAACTGGACCCCTTCCATACACCACATACAAAAATCAACTTAAGATGGATTAAAGACTTAAATGTAAAACCTAAACCTATAAAAAACTCTGGAAGATAACCTAGGACATTCTGAACATGGGAAATGGCAAAGATTTCATGATAAAGATGCCAAAAGCAACTGCAAGAAAAACAAAAATTGACAAATGAAATCTAATTGAAGACCTTCTGCACAGCAAAAGGTTTACTCTGTAAACAGACAACCTACAGAATGGGTAGAAATATTTGCAAACTATGCATGTAACAAAGATCCAATGTCCAGAATCTGTAAGTGTATTAGTCTGTTCTCATGCTGCTATAAAGAACTACCTGAAACTGGGTAATTTATGAAGAAAAGAGGTTTAACTGACTCACAGTTCTGCAGGTTTGACAGGAAGCATGACTGGGGAGCCTCAGGAAACTTACAGTCATGGCACAAGGTGAAGGGGAAGCAAGAACCTTCTTCACATGGTGGTAGGAGAGTGAAGGGGGAAGTGCCATACACTTTTAAACTAGCGTATCTCATGAGAACTTTCACTATCATGAGAACAGCAGGAGGGAAATCCACCCCCATGATCCAATCACCTCCCACCAGAACCCTCCCCCAACACATGGGGATTACGATTCAACATGAGATTTGGGTGGGGACACAGAACCAAACTATGTCAATAAGGAACTTAAATCAACAAGCACAAAACAAACAACCCTATTAAGAAGTGGGCAAAAGACATGAATGAACACATTTCAAAAGAAGACATACACGTACCCACAAGCATATAAAAACATGCTGAACATCACTAATAATTAGAGAAATGCAAATCAAAGTCACGATGAGGTACCATCTCAGACCAGTTAGAATGGTTACTATGGAAAAATCAAAAAGCAACAGATCCTGGAGAGGTTGCAGAGAAAAGGAATGCTTATACACTGCTGGTGGGAATGTAAATTAGTTCAACCATTGTGGAAAGCAGTTTAGCAATTTCTCAAAGAACTCAAAGCAGAATTACCATTCAACTCAGCAATACTGTTATAGAGTACATACCCAAAGGAATATAAATCATTCTACCAGGAAGATACATTTACGCATATGCTCCTTGCAACACTATTCACAATAGCAAAGACAAGGAATCAACCTAGATGCCCATCAACAGGACTAGGTAAAGAAAACGTGGTACATATACACTGAGGAATACTGTGCAGCTATAAACTAACAAGATCATGTCCTTTGCAGCAATATGGATGGAGCTGGAGGCCATTAACCTAAGTGAACTAATGCAGGAACAGAAAACCAAAACCACATGTTCTCACTAATAAGTGGGAGCTAAACATTGAGTACATGTGGACACAAAGCAGGGAACAACAGACACCAGGACCTACTTGAGGGTGGAGGAAAGGAGGAGGGTGAGGATCAAAAAACTGCCTACTGAGTATTATGCTTCTTACCCCGGTGGTGAAATAATCTATACATCAAATCCTTGTAACATCAATTTACCTAGGTAACAAACGTGCACGTGTACCCCTGAACCTAAAATAAAAGTTAAAAAAATAATTTTACACCATAGGCAATACTTTTTACTTTGTTTGTAAATTAATTTTTTAATTGACAAATTATAATTGTATATATTTGTGGGGTAAAAAGTGATGTTATGATGTATGTATACATTGTAGAATGACGGAATCAAGCTAATTAACATATTCATCACCTTAAATACTTATCATTTATCCCTCCTAACTAAAATTTTGTCCTCTTTAACCAAAACCTTCGCATTCTGCAACCCCACAGGTAATATTTCTATTGATAAGGAGTGATTTGCCTAAATCACAAGAGGGAGGATGACATTATTGTCAATGTGTAAGGATTCACATGTAAACATTGAGTAGATTGGAGGTATGTATGGAGAGGACTGGAGGGAGTCAATGAAATTTCACATCACAGGAGTGCTTATGTCTTCTGACATGATTTTAAATGTATATTTATAAAGTAATAAACTTGATTACTAGTTAATGTACACTAATTCATTAGCAGAACATTTAAATATAATTTTTGAATGATCTTTTGAGTTTTATTAAAAACTCGATCACTTAATATTTGAATTATGAGTAAAACAGAAGAAAAACTTTGATGTCTAGCTAGGATTTAGAGCTGAATGCATGGTGTATCTTTAAACTGCAGAATATTGGATAAAATATATTTAGAACTCTTAATTCTCCCTTTATACTTTGTCTATATTTTTATAAGCCACCTCAAGCCCTTTAGGTGTTGAGACTAAGCTAACCAAAGAATACCCAAAATTTTAATAACTTTTTAACATGCGAAATGAAAATTATTTAAAAAATTGAAAACTCAGAGCCAAAATGTTGGTGTAGTCTGCATGGGTCTTGTTAAAAAGAAAAGTGTATAAGCCATATCTGTATTTGTAACATGAGTTTTAAACATTCACATTTTGTTGCAGTTTATAAAAATCTGAACTCAGTGTAGTGTCATAATGAGTATATTGTTACTATAAACACATGCTTCCACTATCACACATGCATACGCAGACTTTTTAAACATGTAAATAGTGTCCAGGAATGATTTGTTTAAACTCAACAATTGAAAATAATGTGGGATATATCAGCACTTACCCTAGCATAAAAATAAAAGCTATGCAAAGAAATAATCTGTTGTGAATTATCTGTGATGTGGGAGAAGAAAATTGTCAACAGTGAAAAAAAGAACTCTGAGACTCCAGAAGCGTCACCAGCTCTGTATTCTTTTTACCATTATTTATATAATGATTTCCAATAATCTTCATCACATGAACACACATATTTTTCCCATTAACCAATATGTGAATAACAACTTGTAAGTTGTTACCAAAGTGACTATCAATTGTATTTTTCATTTCAAGTCAATGACTACTTAATTAATATATGGCAAGAACCTGGTAATGCAATCACATTTTTAAAAGGATAAATTAGCTGAAATGCAAATATCTGAAAAAAACATCAAATCCAGAACCCTCCCATCTAGTTATTTTTTCCAATATATACAAGGTAAAATATCTTTTTCCCCTCAGTCCTTCTAAAATACTCTGGGTGAAGTGAATAGGACAGCCTATACTGCAAGAAAGTTTGTTCCGTTATTTATGAGATTTTACAAAAGAAAAAACCCTTATTTTCCATTTTCCTTCAACTTCAAAAATTGGGTGTGAATGTCATAAAATTATCCGTTAATGAGATTTTTCAGATAATAGAAAGCACATGTTAGTTAACTTGATGAAAAATGAGATCTTTAAAAAATACATTTTTGTTCAAAACATACAGGCCTAAAAATCCTGTGGCAACACAGAGATAAAAGACTCCCTCTGCCAAAATATGATGGAGAATTGATACTTCCTCTAATTGTCTGAAAAGAGGAAAAATGGAGACACGGTGTGATCCCAAACAGAAAGGAAGAAGAAAGATGAGGATCAGAGAGGAAACATAAAACCTTTGATTGCACTGAAGAGGACTCTTCAGCAGTATAGGAAAATAATTTACTCTAATTTGAGCCCAAATTTGAGCCTCTTCTCCATTCATATTAAGCAGATGAATTGGACTAAATAAATGTCAAGTCCCTATGATTTTGTTGGAGGAATTTGACTTCCCACACTATCAGTGGCTGAATTGGCAACTATTTCCATTTTTCGCTGAAATGATGACATCCTCATTTTGTCAGCTCACCATAGAACCAAGTTCTTCTGAAGCTGCACTAAGAAAAAGAATACTTAGATACTGTTTTTGCCATTGTCTGCTGTTGACTCCCCTAAAAGACTACCAGAATAACTTGTTGACCAAGCAAAGCTAAGTTGAATACACTGATTGCAGTAAGACAGAACACCAATATAACAGAGCTTTAGGAATGTCTCAAAACCAAGAAATTCCAGGAGGATATTTATGGGGTTTTAAGACCTGAGGTAGGTGATTTTGAGGCAGGCTTTGCAAGATAGGGAACGGCACTTGGGATTCGGTAGAGGTTATGATATTATAATTTTGGATTGGAGGGACCAGTGGAGCAAAGGTCTTCAAGTGAACTGTGATGAGCAAGCTATTTTAGTTTGTTCGCAGTCTTATCTTCAGGGAAAAGGATGTTCTGGAGCAAGCAAGTAAGTTATTTTTGCTTACTCTTAATATTGTTAAACATAGAGACAAAAAATTATGCATAACACAGGAACAGGAAAATAAATACGGTAGATGCTCTGAAGCCTAGATAAAGAAAAATAAAAGACATTCTTCAGCTGCTGGGTTGGGACAATACTGAAGGCAGAAGATCCTTGGCTACCAATACCCTACAAGCATTTCCTCAGCTGATGATAGTGGACTTACTTAAGGTGAGTCCTATGGCAGATTATATTTTTCAAGAGGCCATAACAATATTGCCCTTCCCAAATGCTCCTGTTACATGTGACCTCACCAATTCTTCCATCAAGAGATAGCACCAATGTCCACTGCCCTTGAATTTGGACAGTCTTTTGTCATTTCCTCAACCATTAGAGTGTGACTTCGTAACTTCGAGACAAGGTGATAAATGGCTTTACAGCTTCTGCCTGTTTCACTCTTGCCCTTGGGATGCTTGGTCTTGGAACTAGCTGCTGTATTAGTAAGAAGTTCAGACCATATGGAGAGTCCATGTTCCGGTTAGCAGTCACAGCTGAGGATGAGCCACAGCAAGTATCAGCCCAAGACACATAAATGAGGAAATCTTTGAGATGACTCCAGTCCCAGCCAACAACTGACCTCAACTACATGATAGACTCCATCTTAGAATAGCCTAGCTGAGCCCAGTCAACACCTGGAACTACAGAGGTAATAATACAAATCAGAGTTGTTTTACACCCCTAAGTTTGAGGTTGTTTGTTATATAGCGGTAGACAACTAGACCATATTCCTTTCCCAAGCTAGCCCACATCCACTGATTAAGGTGAAATATAAAGATATGGCCCTTTGGCCCCAATTCAGAACAATTCTGAAGGGTCATCTGAGCTTCAGACCCACTATAGGGTCAGCTGAGACATCCATTGGAACTGTTATCACAGTTCAACTTTTCTGTCTGCCCGATGTTACTTTATTCCCTTGAAACCACAGGTGGTGATTCCAAGAGCACTCAAATAAGCGTCCTACACGCTGATCTCTGTCTCTAGGTCCACTTTCCGGAAAACCCAACTTGGGACAGTATGTGTGTTAGTTTCAGTTCTCACCACCACAGAGAAAACAATCCATTGATTGCTCACTACTTTTCTTCTAGATCTCCAGTAGTCGATTAGATGGAAGCAGATTTTAAAAAACTATATGGGAATTACATGTTTTAGAAAAAAATCAACATTATCCTATGGTAAGATCTCATTTGCTGTCATGACTTAGAGTTGCATGCTCTAGAGTTTGGACGGAATTGGCCATATCTTCTTTCCGTATCATCCGGGAAAGACTTTAACATGATCTAAAAGGAGTGGCTAAGTACTGAATTAAACTAACAATTCCATAGCTAGTAGTCATTTTTGCATTGTGTGGAAGACATTTAAAACTCTAAATATTTTATTTATATAGAACCAGTGTATAATCACACACTGTACCTATGCAGTTCTTATTTCTCTACTACATGAATTCAAATAATTGCAAACAAGGCTAACAAAAATAAATGATCTACACAATGGGTAATTTCTATAGGAGAGAATGAGAAAAATTCATTGATTATAGAGATCAAACCACAGCATATGGTTGAGTAGGTTATGCACTGGCCAGTGTGGTCCCTCTAAGAACTGTGTAGCATGTATGTGCTTAGCGGTACATGGTGGCCTTAATAACATGCTTTTAAGGGGGAATGTGATGCACACAGAGAAACCTGTTCCATGCAGTGGATTAGGATGAGCCTATCAGTAGTCTCTCCTTTGTACTTACTCACTCCCATTTATCCCTACTGTTGGCCCAGCTCACTTTGTCTTTGGCTTACATATCTCAGAGAGCACTGTTAGGAAAGGAAAAGTCATATTCACCCTGGAGCAAATCAGAGAGAAGCTTCCTGAGTGTTAGGGATTATAAAAGGCAAATGGTGCAGGAAGACCCACCAAAGTAAAAAATTAGATTATGGAAAAAGACAAATCACAGTACCCTCATAGGGGTTCTGAATCTGTTGTTTTAAGAGATGAACGATTTGTTCTTACTTTTAAGCTCAGTTTTGTGGAACTAGCCCATAAAAGACAGTTTAAACTATTTGCTTTCCCCCACTATTCTTATAACCTTGGTAGCATCTCCAAGTAAAAACTTAACAGTGTTTAATAGATCGAGAATTAGTATGTGATACAGTCAATGATACTTTTACAACATTACCCAAAATGCAATATATATTATTTAGAGGAAAATATAGAGATATAAGTATGCGCACACAGGTATTTATGATGTTTGTCATCATTCTAGACCTGCACTGTCCGGTAGGGTAGCCACTAGCCATGTGTGGTTATTTAAATTAATAAAATTAAGTATAAGTGCTCATCAACCATATGTGACTATTGGACAATGCAAACGTCAAACATTTCCATCGTCACAGAAAGTACTATGAACAACACTGCCTTGAATAAGAAGAAAAGTTTGATTTACTCTATAGAACTTGATATGCCACCTAGGGATATCAGACAGCCAACACACACAGAACTGTATTTTACTTTGTCACGTGCAGCCTTCTAATTTTAGAAGTTTAGGGGCTTAAGAGTTTACATATTACCTTATTCATCCATCCAACAAAGTTACCAACAAAGTTACTTTCCCATCTAAATTCTTAAATTCTCCCTCTCATTTTGTTTTGGTGAGATTTTTTTTTCCCCTTTCATTCTAGTTTTGGGTTATTCTGTGTTTTGTTTTGTTTTGTTTGTCGTTTTTGCTTACAGAAAAATACTTTCAGCAACATGCAGCATTTTGATCCATACACATGGTTTCAACCCATAGAAAAAAGCTAGTCACTGTCTGTATAAGCCCAGAGGTCACTAGAGGTCAATGACTATTAGTAACCTACCTCTGTCTAAAAGTCTGTGATTGCCTTTTTACAGTTAGAATATTTCTGATCAGTGAATCTCTGCTTAATTCCCATTGATGCTACCATATATCAAATACCTAAAATAACCTAATAACTCCTCTACTTGGCCCCCAGGGATTCCATAAAAGAACCAATTTCAGATTTTTAAAAATGCATTTAAAACTTAAGTAATAGAGTATAAGCATAAAAATATTGGGAAGGCATAGTAAAATAAAGGATATACCAAGTATTTAAATTTTGCTCTTAGAAAAGAGAAAGACATTTTATTTTATTTTTAGATGGCTTACACTTGAAGCTATTCTAAACTTTGATGAGTAAATTGATAGTTTATTCCTTTTATAAACTCTGCCAGTTAAGAGGGGAGATTGAGTTTTAAAATGAAAATGAAAATAATAATTTTATAAGAACTTGATGAACAAAGGGATTTTGTTTCACATGAATGAGTATGAGTATTGTAAGTATTGTCAGCCACCTTGAGCCAGAGACAATTTTAAAAATGTAATATCTGGCTATTTTTTCTTACAACTCAGTTTAAGTTCTGGTTAGGGATTTTATTTTAATAAAATACACAAGATACAGACTACAAATCACCAACTTGTTATTAACACTAACCAGTGAATTAAATCAAAGACTTAAGTTGCTTTAGGTAATCAGGTTCCAGGGAGTGAGTTACATCATTTTTTAAAGCACAATTTGGGCTTTAGATTATAAACATGACTCAACAGAAAAATAAGGGGGGAAATATGAATTCTCATTCTGGAGAGTTAGTAATAGCTTGGTTTGTTCAATTTAAGAGAAATGTGGTAAAGCCACATTTGTATCAAATAAGAGAAGAAAACTTCATTTTCAAATAGTTTAAATGATTATCAAAGGCTGGGGTAAAAACCCTCTTGCCATAAATATTGTTGGTCAATAACATCAGGTGGAAAAGCCAAACCTTTTGAATGCTTGGAATTTAGGACTCAAAAGCAATACCTCAAGTAAATATTGATCAGATGATAATTCTGTGTTCTCCCAACCTACTCTTCTCTTAGGAGGTGGACAGGCAAAGGAGAAAGTAAACAAAACCTACTCTATTACCATGCATTCACCCCACAAAAATCACTTCCAACCTCTGTGAGGTGCTCTAAAATTTCAGAAAGTAGAAACCTATATTCTAGTTTAGAGCTAAAGTCCTGTTTATTGAAGGAAAAATGAAATTGGCTCCTTTTTGTGGTTGCCTCACATGTATCTGTTTTCTGTTTTTTTAGTGATATATCAAATTTCAAAGTGGGAGTTCCAGAAATTCTATCTTTATATGAAGGACTTGTATATTCAATTAAGTTTCAAGCAGAGAGCTAAGGAACTTGTCTTGAACATGTATTTGTAAAGCAAACCCAAAGTTTGTATATTTATTTGGAATAGCTTTGTGGAGGGTAGAGGGGTTGAATGAAGCAACTCTTGGAGCTGTCTCTGTTAAAGGACATAAATTATGAAAATGCTGGAATTTCTATAAATCAACAACTTGTTTATCTAGCCTTACCGGGGAGTGAACTGTGGCCCATAATTAAATTTTCCAGATAACTAAAGCTGATCATTTGAAGCACTAAAACTTTTTATGTTAACCCTTTTTTTTTTTTTTTTTTTTTGAGACAGAGTTTCGCTCTTATCACCCAGGCTGGAGTGCAATGGCGCAATCTCAGCTCACTGCAGCCTCTGCCTCCCAGGTTCAAGTGATTCTCCTGCCTCAGCCTCCCAAGTAGCTGGCACTACAGGCACCTGCCACCGTGCCCAGCTAATTTCTATATTTTTAGTAGAGACAGGGTTTCACCATGTTGGCCAGGCTGGTCTTGAACTCCTGACCTCAGGTGATCCACCCACCTCAGCATCCCAAAGTGTTGGGATTACCGGCGTGAGCAACCATGCCTAGCCAATATTATCCATTTTAATGGAAGTTTTCATTGAAGGTTATCAATACTTCTCTGACTTCTTAAACAATACAGCAAAAACTAATTAATTTTGTGATAATAACTAAGCTTCTCAGGATGAAATCTGTAACTCAACTGCACCTAGATACTAATAAGAATACTTATTCAGTAGGCAAAGAACAGTAAACATTTGCTGTTTGTTTTACCAAATAGCTGTTACATACCAGCACTGGTACTAGTACAAGGGTGCTAAGCAATCCAATAGCAAAGACAGAAGTAGGGTCATCAGTAATCTGTCCTATGCATAGAATGCTATAGTAGAATGAAGAAGCACCTTCATCCACTTTTAAACAACCCTGCACTAAAAGCACAGATCACTAAGCTATTACAGTCTTTATTCCTAAATTTTATAGTTCTTCTGTCTCCTATTTCAACACTGTTGTCACTTCTCATTATTACTAATTTCTTAACAGCAAAACACTATGTCTCTACTTCTTTTTATGTCTCGATGCCTAATAAAATCCTGGCAATTTTGTTGAATTATTTTACTTGAACAAGTGTTAATGTTTTCAATTGCCCTGTTCCCTTAATTTCCTGAGTATACTACAAAACTGCTGCTAATGATGTATTAAATAGTGAAACTTACTAGAATTGCAATCCTATTTTACATATAATTATAGGCCATTTAGAATCTGGGTAAGATTCCAACAATGTTATTTCCTATAGAATAAGTCACGTGCTTATAAACTTAAAATAATTCTTTTTGATACATGGATGTTGGGTAAACTACGAATCTAACATTAAAATATTTTACATATAGGCAAAGGTAAACATTAAACAGAATATAACTGCCTTAAGATCAGATTAGGCCACATGCCAATAAGCTTATTTCAATAATTTAGTTTTTAGGATTAAAAACTAAGTGAATTTTAGTGTATAAAGTAGGAGATTCTGGCCACAGCTTTCTGCCTAGCTTCCTTTTACTTGTTATACAATTAGCATTATGTATATAATGGGCATTTCACCTTAAGCCTGAGATGCTCAGAAACAACTCTGAGAATACTCCAAAGACTATCTCTAGGGCATACAGGGTAGACAGCAAAGCCTCCTGAAGCTTCATTCTGTTATCACTGAGGTCCAGGTCTGTTCTGCCCATGCACAGTGAATCAATCACTGTGACATGGGTTTTGCAAAAGAGAAAAAATTTATTGGCAAAGCTGCCAAGCAAGGAGGCAGGAGAACAGCTCTCACATCCACTTCCCCTAAAATAAGGCTGAGGGATATTTCTGGGTTAGGGAAATGGGGTGGCCTAAGGTGTGGGGAAAGGTGATTGACGATGGGGAAAATGAAGTAACAGGTTCATTCTGTGCAAGCATAGTCAGGATTCATAGCATTTTGTAGGATATATGTATAGAAAATCGTGTTAGCACAACCTGAGGGTAAAGTTTTTGGCCCTCCAAGGTCAAAAGGCCACTTGTTGCGCACTTGCACAGTCCCAGCTCAAGGGTTGGTGGTCTCAACCAGTTTGAATTGGACAGGAGCTGGCCCAAGTTTCCGAAAAGCAACAGAAGTGTTGTTTTAGTGAACTATGAATGTTATCTATTAAGTAGCCAGTAAAGGTTAAGTTTTGCATTCAGCCGCATGGCTTTCAGCTTTATGGAAAAAGGAAAAGAAAAATAAAATAACAAAAAGCAAGTGACCAAAAGCAAGCAGGGCAGGCAGACCTGATCAAATTAACCTCTTGGTTTCAATTCTAGGACAATACTTTTGGCAAATAAGTACGAAATTTGTCACTGGGCCACTTTTCCTGAGTCTCTCACAGGCACTCAGTCTCTCAAAGGCAAGGTACTTTACTTCTAGAAGCTTCCATTTCTTCATTTCTAACATAATTAAATTTGATCCTACAATTTCTAAGACCCCTTGGTTTCTCCAATATTCTGTGATTATAAAGGCAGATGAAAGACCCCAGAGTCTTGAGTTGACAAGGTCTTAGTTTGTTACATCCCAAGCACTGTTGTGAAGTCCCGGAAAAGGGCTATGTTATTTGTCCCCAAATGAATCTTCCGTTCAGTGGCTAACCATGTAGTAATGCATGGGAATATAGAGTATGAGGCCAATTCAGGTGGTGGAATTGAAAAACATGTTGCCACATTCATCCCCAAGGAGTAGAATATAACCATTATTCATAATTTATAGGGTCTAAGTATTCTCTTTTTTCTAATTGGGAAAAAAGTATGGTTTTAAATGTCTAAAAAGAATAAAAGTTAAGATATTCATCAACACACATCAACAGATATCAACTGAAAACCATCACCACTGAGTTGTACAAGAAAATGTTAAGATTTCCGTGAACACCAACATCATACAGCCCAGAACTTCATTATACAGCACAGATGTACACCCGTGACCAAATTTTACAATTAGAATGAGTTTATAAGGAACATATGTCTACCCAGTTCATTTCAATAAAGTCATATGTTCAAAATTAACACTTTATAAGAAATAAAATGGTCGGGCGCGGTGGCTCACGCCTGTAATCCCAGCACTTTGGGAGGCCGAGGCGGGCGGATCACGAGGTCAGGAGATCAAGACCATCCTGACTAACACGGTAAAAGCCCGTCTCTACGAAAAATACAAAAAATTAGCTGGGCGTGGTGGCGGGCGCCTATAGTCCCAGTTACTCAGGAGGCTGAGGCAGGAGAATGGCATGAACCCGGGAGGAGGAGCTTGCAGTGAGTGGAGATCGTGCCACTGCACTCCAGCCTGGGCGACAGAGCGAGACTCCGTCTCAAAAAAAAAAGAAAACATAATTCTTGGTTTCAATACCAATAGTTTATAATAAATGTACAAGTCAAAGAAAATCCAAAATTTGTTCAAAGTGACAAATATATCACCTCCCTCACAAATAATCATGGAAGCGATACTCAAGAGAACACAATAACTTTGTAGAAAAATAAAATCTTTGACATTCTAACAGGCACCTGAGGAAGAAATTAAATAGTAGCAGGTAATAGCTGTATGCAAATAAGTTTAAGCAGCTCAACACCATTTATACTTTAGAAAAAGAGTATCACTGGTTGTATTAATCATTCTCCAAGAAGAATGATATTCAATTTTCTGCAACTTTTACTCAGAAAAGATTTTAGACATTCAATCACTTGATGTAGCAGGAGGGAGTAAGGCGGGCATTGAAAGTAACTTGATACCTTCAAGTTTCAGTCATTTCAGGAAGATTGCTGAACCTTTTATTTGAAGGCTGCCAGACTCCTTCACAGTCTGTGACAGCCAAAGTGAGGAAAAACGATAAAGATGGAAACCTGGCACGACGGAGATTGCAGGCTTCTTGTTTATGTAATGAATAGGACCACCACCTCTATTTTCAATCATGTGTATCACTCCAAGTCCTAGCTAAGCAAGACCAGGGCTATCTTTCCTTTGAATTCAGAGGGATTTCAGATAAAAGAATTACAGTCCTTCTTTGCTAGGCCCTTGTGGGGAAAGTATCATATTGGAACACACAATTGGGGATGAGAGGAGAAACTGGTGATTTCACATAAAGAAACACAACAAAGTTTGTACCATGCTATATTATCAGGGAAATAGAGCACCTTAGGTATGTACACTCAGTGTAACCTTTTGCAAACATTAAAATAGTTATTATAAAACTTGAATGCATAAAGAAATCATGGTAGTATGTTGGGTAAAGAAAGCAACCATACCGTTATAACAATATTGTAAAATATGTATTTGTATGTAACAGATGGAAAGACATAGAAAAATGAAAATAATTTTTTTTTTTTGGAGAATGGGATTATGGTAATTTTCTTTTGATTACATTAATGCCTTTATAATATTCTTTGTACAATCATATTTTTAAGTCATGCTGAAACATTCAATATGAGATTTCATAAGGTTTAGTTCTTCCCTGCTTCAATTATTTAAAATGAGGCTTCCACTACTTTCCTTTTAGATTTGAGGACTAATGTGTTAATATTGAATGTTTATTAAATGATAAAAAATAGTACTATGCAGAATGAAATCTCAAAGCCAAAATTTGAAAGTAACCTGGATTCAGCCTAAGGATATTTTATTTTTAAATAATACCATGCAGAATTGATTCACATCAGGAAAACTGTAGTTCATATGGACACCTATTCCAGCAATGTCATTTAGGAAATTCCTGAATACAGGGTAATTTGTGTAGTGTGATCAGATCTCATGGATATCATGTGATGCCTGAAGACAATGCTATCTTTCAGACTGTAGGTTGCCAGAACAATAAGTTGAAAGCAGGAAATTCCAGTGGATAAACTGGCCATTCAGTTAGTTACTGTTTGAATATACATACATCACTATTACATTTCTCTTCTGGAGTAAAGTGAGTTGCCCTCAGGAACACAATGGAAACAAATCTTATCCCAAAATGAGGCCTTAACTGGGTAGAAACTTCCTAGGATGGCCTATGCCAGGCAACAAATAAAATTGTACTGAGTAGAGCTATTTTCATGTAAGTGAAAATACAGTCACTCTTTCATCTTGCTCAACAGCCTTAACCACAGGCACTGGAGTGTGTTGAAAGTCAACACAAAGAAACTCTTAAATCAATTCAGGAAATGAAGTAAGAGATACACATCTTAGGAAATCAATCAGAGCTTCTGGAATTGAAAAACTCAATTAAAATTTTCAAAACACAGTTGAAAGTTTTATCAATCGACTGTGCCAAGCAGAAGAAAAAAATTCAGAGCTTAAAGACCAGTCTTTTAAAATAACCAAATCTGACAAAAAATTAAAAAAAAAACAAGAATTAAGAAAAATGAACAAAATCTTTGAGAAATACAGGATTATGTAAAGTGACCAAACCTATAAATTACTGGCATTCCTGAGAGAGGAGAAAAAGTATACAACACAGAAAACATATTTGAAGGAATAATTCAAAAAGTGTCTCTAGTCTTGTTATCTTGTTAGAGATGTAGACAACCAGATTCAAGAAATCCAGAGAACACCTGTGAGATACTATACAAAATGAACATCACGAAAGCACATACTCACCAGACTTTCCAAAGTCAGTGCTAAAGAAAAAATCTTAAAAATCTTAAAAGCGGATAGAGAAAAAAGCCAGATTTTGTAAAAAGGGAACACCTTCAGACTATAGCAGACTTCTCAGCAGAAACTTATAAGCCAGGAGAGATTGGGGGCCTAATTTCAGAATTCTTAAAGAAAAGAAATTCCAACCAAGAATTTCATATTCCACCAAACTAAGCTTCATAAGCAAAGGAGAAATAAAATCTTTTCTAGATAAGCAAGCACTAAGGGAATTCATTGCCACTAGACCTGTCTCATAAGAGATCTTTAAGGGAATTCTAAAAGAGAAAACAAAAGAAGGATACCTTCTACCACAGAAACACCCTTGAGTATATAGACCACAGATACTATAAACCAATGACACAGTAGAAACTACAAAGCAGCCAGCTAACAACTTCACAATAGCACCAAAGCCTCACATATTAATTATTACCTTGAATACAAACAGTCTAAATGCTCCATTGAAAAGGCACAGAGTTGCAAGTTGGATAAAAGAACAAGATCAGTCCATCTGCTGTCTTCAAGAGACCCTTTTTACATGTAACAACACCCACCCATAGGCTCACATTAAAGGATTGGAGAAAGTTCTGTCACACAAAAGGAAAACAAAAAAGAGCAGGAGTCACTATTCTTATACCAGATAAAACAGACTTTAAACCAACAACAGTCAAAAAAAGACAAAGGGTATTACATAATGATGAAGGGTTCAATTCAACAAGGAGACTTAACTATCCTAAATATAAATTCACACAACATTGGAGCACCCAGATTCATAAAACAACTACTTTTAGACATTCCAAAAGAAATAGCCACACAATAATGGGGTGGGGGAACTTCAACACCCTACTGACAATCTAAGGCAGATCATCCAGGCAGAACCCAACAAAAAAACTCAGGACATGATTCAGACACTTAACCAATAGGACATAAGAGATACCTACAAAATACTTCACCCATCCACCACAGAATATACATTGCTATCACCTGCACACAGAACATACTCTAATATCAACCACAAGCTCGGCCATAAAGCAAGTTTTGATAAATTCAAAAAAACCAAACTCTTACCAACTATATTCTTGAAATAGAAATAGGTGTCAATACCAAAAAGATTTCCCAAGACCACACAATTGAATGAAAATCAAACAAATTGTCCCTGCATGACTTTGGGGTAAGCAATGAAATTAAGGCAGAAAGGAAAAAAATATTTAAAAGAAATGAAAACAGAACCACAACATACCGAAATTTTTGGGATGCAGCAAAAACCACATTAAGACAAAAGTTTATAGCATTAATGCTTACCTCAAAAAGTTAGAAAGATCTCAGCCAGACACAGGGGCTCAAACATGTAATACCAGTACTTAGGGAGGTTGAGGTGAGCAAATCACTTGAGTTCAAGAGTTTGAAACCCGCCTGGGCAACATGATGAAATTCCATCTCTACTAAAAACACAAAAGATAGCCAGGCATGGTGGCGCACATCCTATGCTCATGGGGTGGAAGAATCAATACTGTTAAACTTGCCATACTACCCAAAGCAATTTACAGATTCCATGCTATTTCTATCCAATTACCAATGTAATTTTTCACAGAATTAGAAAAAACTATTTTAAAATTCACATAAAACCAAAAAAGCCCAAATAGAAAAAAAAAAAAAAAAAAAAAAAAAAAAAAAAAAAAAAAATCCTAAGCAAAAAGAACAAAGCTGGAGACATCACATTACCCAACTTCAAACTATACTATAAGACTACAGTAATCCAAACAGCATGATACTGGTACAAGAACAGCCACAAAGACTGATGGAACAGAATAGAGAACTCAGAAATAAAGTCACACACCAACAACTATGTGATCTCCAAAAAAGTCAACAAAAATAAGCAATGGGGAAAGGACTCCCTACTCAATAAATGGTACTGGGATAGCTGGCCAGCCATCTGCCAAAGATTGGAACTGGACCCTTTCCTTTCATCATATACAAAAATTAACTCAAAATGGATTAAATATTTAAATGTAAGACTTCATACTATAAGAATCCCAGAAGAAAACCTAGAAAACACCATTCTGTACATTGGCATAGAGAAATAATCTGTGACTAAGTCCTCGAAAGCAAATGCAACAAAAACAAAAATTGACAAGTGGGACCTAATTAAAGAGCTTCTGCACAGTAAGATAAAACATCAACGTAGTCAATAAACAATCTACAGAATGGGAGAAAATATTCACAAACTATGCATGCAACAAAGGTCTTATATCCAGAATCTAAAAGGAACCTAAAGAACTGAACAAACAAATAATAAATAGCCCCATTAAAAAGTGGGCAAGGATTTTGCTGGCACGATGACCAAATAGGAACAGCCTGGTCTGCAGCTTCTAGCGAGATTGACCAGAAGGCAGGTGATTTCTGTATTTCCAACTGAGGTACCTGGTTCATCTCATTGGCACCGGTTGGACAGTAAGTGCAGCCCAAGGAGTGCGAGGCAAAGCAGGGTGGGGCATTACCCCACCCAGGAAGCGCAAGGGGTTCGGGGAACTCCCTCTCCCACCCAAGGGAAGCCATTAGGGACTGTACCGTGTACTCCAGCCCAGATACTGCGCTTTTCTCATAGTCTTTGCAACCTGCAAACCAGGAGATTCCCTCCGGTGCCCACACCACCAGGGCCCTGGGTTTCCAGCACAAAACTGGGCGACTGTTTGGACAGACACCAAGCTAGCCACAGGAGTTTTCTTTCATACCCCAGTGGCACCTGGAACACCAGTGAGACAGAACCATTCACTCCCCTGGAAAGGGGGCTGAAGCCACCAAGCCAAGTGGTCTGGCTCTGGAGGTCCCGCCCCCACGGAGCCCAGCAAGTTAAGATCCACTGGCTTGAAATTCTTGTACCAGCACAACAGTCTGGGACCCTCAAGCTTGGTGCCGGGAGGGGCGTCCACCATTGCTGAGACTTGAGTAGGCAGTTTTATTCTCACAGTGTAAACAAAGCCTCCGGGAAGTTCGAACTGGATGGAGCCCACTGCAGCTCAGCAAGACTGCCGCTGCCTCTCTAGATTCCTTCCTCTATGGGCAGGGCATTTCTGAAAAAAAAGCACCAGCCTCAGTCAGGGACTTATAGATAAAACCCTCACCTACCTGGGACAGAGCACCTGGGGGAAGGGGCGGTTGTGGGCCAGAGGAGAGGAGAGATGTGGCCAGAGGAGATATGGTGGTAGAACTCCCTGGGCAGCTCCCTGCTCTCCCTGCTCAGAGCTTTTGCTGTAGGACTCGTGCTGCCCTTGCCTTTATCCTTCAGGCCACTGTGCCCGGATGTGGGTGCTGCTAGTGCCCCTGTTCGCCATTGAAGAAACAGAGGCACAGAGAGGTTAGGGGAAGGAGAGGTTAGCTTCAGCAGATGTAAACGTCCATACCTGGCAGCTCTGAAGAAAGCAGCGGATCTCCCAGCACAGCATTAGAGCTCTGATAAGGGACAGACTGCCTCCTCAAGTGGGTCCCTGAACCCCGTGCATCCTGACTTGAGAGGCACCTCCCAGTAGGGGCCAACAGACACCTCCTACAGATGTATCTTCCTTTTCTTAGCACCACATTCTTCCTTCTTCTCAGCACCACATTGCACTTATTCTAAAATTAACCACATATTGGAAGTAAAACTCTCCTCAGCAAATGCAAAAGAATGGTAATCATAACAAACAGTCTCTCCAACCACAGTGCAATCAAATCAGAACTCAGGATTAAGAAACTCACCAGAGCCGGCTGGCATCTGGCAGGTGCCCCTCTGGGACAAAGCTTCCAGAGGAAGGAACAGGCAGCAATCTTTACTGTTGTGCAGCCTCTGCCAGTGATACCCAGGCAAACAGGGTCTGGGGCAGACCTCCAGCAAACTCCAGCAGACCTGCAGCAGAGGGACCTGATTGTTAGAAGGAAAACTAACAAACAGAAAGGAATAATATCAACATCAACACAAAGGATGTCCACTCAGAGACCCCATCCAAAGGTCACCAACTTCAAAGACCAAAGGTAGATAAATTCATGAAGATGAGGAGAAACCAGTGCAAAAAGATTGAAAATTCCAAAAACCAGAACACCTCTTCTCTGCCAAAGACTCACAGCTCCTTGCCAGCAAGGGAACAAAACTGGACAGAGAATAAGTTTGATAAACTGACAGAAGTGGGCTTCAGAAGGTGGGTAATAACAAACTCCTGTGAGCTAAAGGAGTATGTTCTGATCCAATGCAAGCAAGCTAAGAACCTTGAAAAAAGGTTAGATGAATTGCTAACTAGAATAACGAGTTTAGAGAAGAACATAAATGACCTGATGGAGCTGAAAAACACACCACGAGAACTTCGTGAAACATACACAAGTATCAATAGCCGAATTGATCAAGCGGAAGAAAGGATATCAGAGACTGAAGATCAACTCAGTGAAATAAAGCAAGAAGACAAGATTAGAGAAAAAAGAGTGAAAAGAAATGAACAAAGCCTCCAACAAATATGGGACTATGTGAAAAGACCAAACATTTGATTGGTATACCTGAAAGTGACAGAGTGAATGGAACCAAGTTGGAAAACACTCTTCAGGATATTATCCAGGAGAACATACCCAGCCTAGCCACAGGCCAACATTCAAATTCAGGAAATACAGAGAATGCCACAAAGATATTCCTCGAGAATAGCAACCCCAAGACACATAATTCTCAGATCACCAAGGTTGAAATGAAGGAAAAGATGTTAAGGGCAGCCAGAGAGAAAGGTCAGGTTACTCACAAAGGGAAGCCCATCAGACTAACAGCAGATCTCTCGGCAGAAACCCTACTAGCCAGAAGAGATTGGCGGCCAATATTCAACATTTTTAAAGAAAAGAATATTCAACCCAGAATTTCATATCCAGCCAAACTAAGCTTCATAAGTGAAGGAGAAATAAAATCCTTTACAGACAAGGAAAGGCCGAGAGATTTTGTCACCATCAGGCCTGCCCCACAAGAGCTCCTGAAGGAAGCACTAAACATGGAAAGGAATAACCGGTACCAGCCACTGCAGAAATATGCCAAATTGTAAAGACCATCAATGCTATGAAGAAACTACATCAATTAATGGGCAAAACAAGCAGATAGAATCATAATGGCAGGATCAAATTCACACATAACAATATTAACCTTAAATGTAAATGGACTAAATACCCCAATTAAAAGACACAGACTGTCAAACTGGATAAAGAGTCAAGACCCATCAGTGTGCTGTATTTAGGAGACCCATCTCTTGTGCAAAGACACACATAGGCTCAAAATAAAGGGATGGAGGAATATTTACCAAGCAAATGGAAAGCAAAAAAAAAGCAGGGGTTGCAATCCTAGTCTCTCATAAAACAGACTTTAAACCAACAAAGATCAAGAGAGACAAAGAAGGGCATTACGTAATAGTAAAGGGATCAGTGCAACAAGAAGAGCTAACTATCCTAAATACATATGCACCCAATACAGGAGGACCCATATTCATAAAGCAAGTTCTTAGAGACCTACAAAAAGACTTAGACTCCCACAAAATAATAGTGGGAGACTTTAACACCCCACTGTCAATATTAGATCAACAAGTCAAAAAATTAACAAGGATATCCAGGACTTGAACTCAGCTCTGGACCAAGCAGACCTAATAGACATCTACAGAACCCTCCACCCCAAATCAACAGAATATACATTCTTCCTTCTTCTCAGCACCACATCGCACTTATTCTAAAATTGACCATATAATTGGAAATAAAACACTCTTCATCAAATGCAAAAGAATGGTAATCATAACAGTCTGTCAGACCACAGTGCAATCAAATCAGAACTCAGGATTAAGAAACTCACTCAAAACTGCACAACTACATGGAAACTGCTCAACTACATGGAAACAGGAACAACCTGCTCCTGAATGACTACTGGGTAAATAACGAAATGAAGGCAGCAATAAAGATGTTCTTTGAAACCAATAAGAACAAAGACGCAACGTACCAGAATCTCTGGGACATATTTAAAGCAGTGTGTAGAGGGAAATGTATAGCACTAAATGCCCACAAGAGAAAGCAGGAAAGATCTAAAATTGACACCCTAACATCACAATTGAAAGAACTAGAGAAGCAAGAGCAAACAACTTCAAAAGCTAGCAGAAGGCAAGAAATAACTAAGATCAGAGCAGAACTGAAAAAGAGACACGAAAACCCTTCAAAAAATCCATGATTCTAGGAGCTGGTTTTTTAAAAAGATAAAAAAAATAGATAGACCACTAGCCAGACTAGAAGAAAAAAAAGAGAAGAATCAAATAGATGCAATAAAAAATGGTAAAGGGGATATCACCACTGATCCCACAGAAATACAAGCTACCATCAGAGAATACTATAAACATCTCTACACAAATCAACTGGAAAATCTAGAAGAAATGGATAAATTATTGGACACATACACCCTCTCAAGACTAAACCAGGAAGAAGTTGAATCCCTAAATAGAGCAATAACAAGTTCTGAAGTTGAGGCAGCAATTAATAGCCTACCAGCCAAAAAAATCCAGGACCAGATGGATTCACAGCTGAATTCTACCAGAGGTACAAAGAGGAGCTGGTACCATTTCTCCTGAAACTATTCCAAACAATAGAAAAAGAGGGAATCCTCCCTAACTCATTTTATGAGGCCAGCATCATCCTGATACCAAAACCTGGCAGTGATACAACAAAAAAAGAAAATTTCAGGCCATTATCCCTGATGAACATCAATGCAAAAATCCTCAATAAAATACTGGCAAACAGAATCCAGCAGCACATCAAAAAGCTTATCCACCGTGATCAAGTCGGCTTCATCCTTGGGATGCAAGCCTGGTTCAACATACACAAATCAATAAACATAATCCATCACATAAACAGAACCAACGACAAAAACCACATGATTATCTCAATAGATGCAGAAAAGGCCTTTGAAAAAATTCAACAGCCCTTCATGCTAAAAACTCTCAATAAACTAGGCATTGATGGAACGTATCTCAAAATAATAAGAGCTATTTATGACAAGCCCACAGCTAATATCATACTGAATGGGCAAAAATTGGAAGCATTCCCTTGGAAAACCAGCACAAGATAAGGATGCCCTCTCTCACCACTCCTATTCAACATAGTATTGGAAGTTCTGTCCAGGGCAACCAGGCAAGAGAAACAAATAAAGGGTATTCAATTAGGAAATGAGGAAATCAAATTGTCTCTGTTTGCAGATGACAAGACTGTATATTTAGAAAACACCATCATCTCAGCCCAAAATCTCCTCAAGTTAATAAGCAACTTCAGCAAAGTCTCAGGATACAAAATCAATGTGCAAAAATTACAAGCATTTCTATACACCAATAACAGACAAACAGCCAAATCATGAGTGAACTCCCATTCACAATTGCTACAAAGGGAATAAAATATCTAAGAATCCAACTTACAAGGGATGTGAAGGACCTCTTCAAGGAGAACTACAAACCACTGCTCAGTGAAATAAAAGATGACACAAACAAATGGAAAAACTTTCCGTGCTTATGGATAGGAAGAATCAATATCATGAAAATGCCCATACTGCCCAAAGTAATTTATAGATTCAGTGCTATCCCCATCAAGCTACCCTTTACTTTCTTCACATAATCAGAATAAAATGACTTTAAATTTCATATGGAACCTAAAAAGAGCCCACATAGCCAAGACAATCTTAAGCAAAAAGAACAAATCTGGAGGCATCACACTACCTGACTTCAAACTATACTACAAGGCTACAGTAACCAAAACAGCATGACATTGGTACCAAAACAAATATATAGACCAATGGAACAGAACAGAGGCCTAAGAAATAATGCCACGCATCTACAACCATATGATCTTTGACAAATCTGATAAAACAAGCAATGGGAAAGGAGTCCCTATTTAATAAATGGTGTTGGGAAAACTGGCTAGCTATATGCAGAAAGCTGAAACTGGATCCCTTCCTTACACCTTATATAAAAATTAACTCAAGATGGATTAAAGACTTAAATGTAAGACCTAAAACCATAGGCAATACCATTCAGGACATAGGCATGGAAGACTTCATGACTAAAACACCAAAAGCAATGGCAATGAAAGCCAAAATTGACAAATGGGATCTAATTAAACTAAAGAGCTTCTGCACAGCAAAAGAAACTGTTAGCAGAGTGAACAGGCAACCTACAGAATGGGAGATTTTTGCAATCTATCCATCTGACAAAGGGCTAATATCCATAATCCATAAGGAACTTAAACAAATTTACAAGAAGAAAACAGCCCCATGAAAAAGTGGGCAAAAGATAAGAACAGACACTTCTCAAAAGAAGACATTTATGCAGCCAACAAACATATGAAAAAAAGCTCATTATCACTGGTCATTAGAGAAATGCAAATCAAAACTACAATGAGATACCATCTCACGCCAGTTAGAATAGTGATCATCAAAAAGTCAGGAAACAACAGATGCTGGAAAGGATGTGGAGAAATAGGAACACTTTTACACTGTTGGTGGGAGTGTAAATTAGTTCGACCATTATGGAAGACAATGTGGCAATTCCTCAAGGATCTAGAACTAGAAATGCCATTTGACCCAGCAATCCCATTACTGGGTCTATACCCAAAGGATTCTAAATCATTCTACTATAAAGACACATGCACACATATGTTTATTGCAGTACTGTTCACAATAGCAAAGACTTGGCACCAACTCAAATGCCCATCAATGATTGATTGGATAAAGAAAATGTGGCACATATATGCCATGGAATACTATGCAGCCATAAAAAGGATGAGTTCATGTTTTTTGCAGGGACATGGATGAAGCTGGAAACCATCATTCTCAGCAAACTAACACAAGAACAGAAAAACCAAACACCACATGTTCTCACTCATAAGTGGGAGGTGAACAATGAGAACACATGGACACAGGCAGAGGAACATCACACACCAGGGCCTGTCGGGGGAGTGGGGCTATAGGAGAGATAGCATTAGGAGAAATACCTAATGTAGGTGATGGGTTGATGGGTGCAGCAAACTACCATGACACGTGTATACCTATGTAGCAAACCTATATGTTCTGCACATGTATCCCAGAACTTAAATACTAAAAAAAAAAAAAAAAAAAGAAAAGTGGGCAAATGATATGAACAGACACTTTTCAAACAAAGACATGCAAGTGTCCAACAAACATATGCAAAAATGCTTAGCATCACTCATCGCCAGAGAAATGCAAATGAAAACCACAATGAGATATCATCTTACTCCAGTCAGGATGACTATTATTAAAAAGTCAAAAAACAACAGATGCTGATGGGCTGCAGAGAAAAGGAATGCTTATACATTGTTTGTGGGAATGTAAATTAGTTCAGGCACTGTCAAAAGTAGTTGGAGATTTCTCAAAGAACTTAAAACAGAACTACCATTCAACCCAGCAGTCCCATTACTTAGTATATACTCAAAAGAAAAATAAATTATTCTACCAAAAAGACACATGTACTCATATATTCATTGCAGCACTATTCACAATAGCAAAGACATGGAATCAACGTAGATCCCCACCAACAGCAGACTGGATAAAGAAAATGTCATACATATACACCGTGGAATTCTACATGTTCATAAATAAAGGACGAACTCATTTCCTTTGCAGCAACATGAATGCAGATGGAGGCCATTATCCTAAGTAAATAACACAGGAGCAGAAAACCAATTACCACATGTTCTCACTATAAGTGGGAGCTAAATATTGGGTACTCATGGACATAAAGGTGTCAACAGTAGACACTGCATACTATAAGAGAAGGGAAGGGAGGGGAGCAAGTGTTGAAAAACTATCGTGTTCTATGCGCACTACCTGGGTGACAGGATCATTCGTACCCCAAACCTCAACATCATGAAATATACCCATGCACCAAACCTGCACATGTACCTCCTGAATCTAAAAGTTGAAACTATTTTTTAAAAAGTACTTACCAAGCGAAAAATAAATTATTCAAATAAATAAATAAAATACTTAGTGAGAGATAAATAAAATGAGCATCAGCAACAGCCTTGAAACAGAAAATAAAGTTTTTTTAAAAATGGGCAAACTACATTCAGAGAAAGAGGTAATACTGAAGTTTCACAATGGAAGCGGGGCTGTAAGAGGACAGTTCATCCCCTATATCTTAGTGATGGCAGAGGTTTAAGAGCTCCTAGTGTTAACACTGAGGCTAAGGTCTTCATTTAACACAAGCAGAGGAGCTTGTCTCCTTGCTCATATTGGCCAATACTGGTCAATTGCCACTTCAAAAGGGAAGTGGCTGCTTTGCCAGATCAGGCATGGGTTAAGGCCAAGGTTAGGACATATCCACAGGCTGTACCAGAAAAAGACAGAACAGAGGAACCCAGCTTCTTTAGCAGCATACTTGGACATTCTGATTACCACCTTTCTTCTGGACAGAGAGCAGAAACCAGGCTAAGGCAGCCACACATGCTGCCAGTTACCCCCAAAGCCTCTTAGAAGTAAAGAGTCTTTAAGGTTCTCAGTATATGTGAAAATGAAAGCTGGGTGTTGTGGCTCATGCCTGTAATCCCAATACTTTGGGAGGCCAAGGCAGGAGGATTGCTTGAGCCCAGGAGTTTGAAGTTCAAGACCAGTCTGGGCAAGAGAGCAGATCCCGTCTACAAGTACTTAGGAAGCTGAGGCAGGAGGATTCCTTTGAGCCCAGGAGTTTGAGGCCACAGTGAACTATGATCATGCTACCACACTCCTGCCTGGGTGACAAAGCAAGACCTGTCTCAAAAATAAATAAATAAGAAAAAAATGAATTTTGGTACATTTTTAATATTTTGGTGATTTTTAGTATTTACATTTAACAAGTTGCTGCTTTTAAAACAAAGACACACAAAAGGTAAGGTAATTACAGGATTTATGAAACTATTAAATCATAGTGCCCTGTGGTTGCTATGGTTGAGATAATGGGACAAGTTTAAAGTGGTGTTGCCTTCTTTCAGTCCTCTGGGTGTAACTCCAGACATAATATTCATGTTTATACTTGAGACTCTTCATTACTGAAAAGTTAAGGTCACACAGTCCCCTTGGTCCCTCTGTGAAGGGTACTATTTACTTCCCAAATGTTCCTAATTGAAAATCATTCCTTAATAATAAGCCTAGCACACTACCTGCTCCAACATACCGTGATGTTATAAAGGAGGCAAAAAGACAATTTGCAAGGAATCGAAAGGATTTTAGGATGTAAGTTGATGCTATACTATTGTTAAATATAATACTTTTTTTAGAGCTGGAAACAGAGAAATCATCTAAACTAAGTTCCTTATGTTAATCATGAGAGTCATGTCTGAGCATCTTACAGACTCAGAGATTCTTTTCAGGTAAGTGTCAAGGGTGTATGTTGTAACCATGGAACCATGGCAAGTGAGAGGGACAGAAGAAAGGAAAGAAGCTTTGCTTGGTGTGACTGGAGGGGTGCACATCGTCCATTGACAAAGATAAGCCCTGGAAGACTAGCAGAAAGGTTCCCTGCAGTAGAAGGTATTCCCTGGAGCTGGGGTGGCAGCTGAGCTGGTGTCAAGCAAGGAAATCAAGACAGCAAAGTCCTTCCTGAAATGTTTTCTTGGGGGAACATTTTCAGTTATTTGTACTTAATTTAAATAATTGCTTGTGGTCAGTCATGGTAATCTTATGTGCTAGGAAGCTAGGAATGGGTTAATGAGAGAATATCCATCAATTTTTACAAGAACAAATTGGCAGGGTCCAGTTCTTCTGTCCATGCTATCAAGGTTACTGCCTTGAGATGTCATTGCCTTTAGGGGGAGAAAAGATGATCCTCCCTTTTGGGTGCCTCCTGCCGTCCAAGGAGCACCTCCAAGAGAGGTAAATGGAGGACCACCAGTTATGTCCTATCCAGTGGGCAGATCTAAAAGCCTGCACCCCCATTTTCCAAGGGTCCCCATTCCCCTCTCTCCCACCCACCCACCCACAGACACATGTGTACATCCACACACATACCCCTTAGACTTCCTGTGCTTAGTGGGAAAAACAGGGATGGACACTTTTCTAGAGGGTCCCCGTGGTAGCAGAAGGTGGAGTCCAGCTGTCCTCAGGCGTGGTGGGTGATACCGTCGGCACAAGTTTGTAAGAGGGAATGTGTTGAGGGATTCTTTACACTAAATAGTGCATAGGGAGGGAATGAATTGGTTTGTCGAGGGCTTTTATTAACACGTGTGTATCAGTAAATTGCTAATTTATTCTTTTCCAATTAGTAATGCCTGCATTATTTTAAAATTTAACTTCAAATTTTGACTTTATAGGGAAAAGCTCAGAATTAATGAAGAAATAAAACTTCTAAAATGGCGGCAGGAAAGAATTGACCAGGAGCTTGATAGGTTTGTCTCTTATTCAATTGGTAGTGCTTAAGATCATCTTTAATTGAAGAGATGTTACATAAAACCACAAAACTGCAAAAAAAGTTTTCTAGTTAACAGTTAATCTGGAGTAACATTTTAACTTGCTTTAATCACAAGATAATCTACTCTGATAATTTAATTAATCGCTAAACATTATCATCATCTACTTTTTCCTCTCCAGCCATAGGACTTAAGCTCAAGTCCTTTTCAAAATAAACCGATAAGCGTGCCCCATCCTATGAAAGTTGTAAACTAGAAAAACAACCGATTTAGCTGGTCTCTCTTGGGCTAGTTTTTTATTTTCCTTCTTCCTCTATGCATATAAACATTTTTCCTCAATGAAGGGACTCATTTGTTTATTTTATAAATTAAACCATAAGAAGAAAAACTATAAAGTATTGAGATTAACCTACTTCTTACAACACACCCGCAAGCACGTGCAGAATAAGAAGTATCAGACAAGTCCAGCCCTTCAAACAAGCCCCCTAGGGAGACGATAACTTTGTGCCAGTCACACTTCATACTTCGAAATACGATTTTAGAACTTACAAAGCTAGTTTTCCAGTCACATGAGAAAATTAAACCCACTACTTTAGGATCTTATCTCACTTTTCACCAAAAACTTTATCACCCAGCTTTCTGCTTCACAACACCTGTTACAAGGTTCCATTCCGGGTGACTCTTACAAGTTTCCAAAGATCAAATCCACACAGGACAAGAGTTTTCACCACTGAGAATATGCAGAGGAATGTAGGACAATTTTCAGAGTAACTCACAAGAAGTATTCAAATATGTTTAATGCAATGGCACATTGTTGGAAAATACGTATTCGGATATATAAATACCATGTGCTTGTTAAAGTTATAGGCACAGTGTATGAGCTTCCATTTGTAATCTTGAAAAGAGATATTCATGAGAGGAAAGGCAATCAGAAAGAGGGAGGATTAGTAATGTTATAAAACTTCATGAATATACTAAAACCACTGAACTGTACACTTTAATGGTTCAATTTTATGGTATGTAACATATATCTCAATAAAACTGTTATTTTTTTTAAGAGGGGAGATTGTAAACTAGAAGAGTGACTTGGAAGAGGGAGTGATTTTAACTTAGTGAGATGAGACAGATTCTAAGGATACTGTGCAGTTCAAGGAGATTCTAAGAAGGTGTTACTGAGAATCGACACCGTAAGAGCCAGATTTGAGACAAGCATGGAAGGAAAAATGTGAGGCCTAAAGAGCAATCAGTGAGGAGGAAACCCAGCTTGAGAAGACAAAACAAGCAGAGAGAATGAGTGAGGGGGCATGTGCCAGTCACAGAGCACGAATGCAAGAGAACCTCCGACTAAGTAATCCCACTCTGCCTTCAGGGGTGCGCTGGTCTAAATGCTGAAGGCACCTCGGATAGGCCTGGCAAGGGGTTAAATAGCTCATCTAAACTGGCTGCTTCAGCAACGTGTATTTGGGATTTGCAGAAAATTTTACTTCCTGACAATTTCATGGAAAAATAGTTTTTAAGTATTTCACTTGAAAATTGCCAGTGAAAGAACTCAAACAAATTTACAAGAAAAAAACAAACAACCCCATCAAAAAGTGGGCAAAGGATATGAACAGACATTTCTCAAAAGAAGACATTCATACAGCCAACAGACACATGAAAAAATGCTCATCATCACTGGCCATCAGAGAAATGCAAATCAAAACCACAATGAGATACCATCTCACCCCAGTTAGAATGGCGATCATTAAAAAGTCAGGAAACAACAGGTGCTGGAGAGGCTGTGGAGAAATAGGAACACTTTTACACTGTTGGTGGGATTGTAAACTAGTTCAACCATTATGGAAAACAGTATGGCGATTCCTCAAGGATCTAGAACTAGATGTACCATACGACCCAGCCATCCCATTACTGGGTATATACCCAAAGGATTATAAATTCTGCTGCTATAAAGACACATGCACACGTATGTTTATTGCAGCACTATTCACAATAGCAAAGACTTGGAATCAACCCAAATGTCCATCAGTGACAGATTGGATTAAGAAAATGTGGCACATATACACCATGGAATACTATGCAGCCATAAAAAAGGATGAGTTTGTGTCCTTTGTAGGGACATGGATGCAGCTGGAAACCATCATTCTCAGCAAACTATCACAAGAACAGAAAACCAAACACCGCATGTTCTCACTCATAGGTGGGAACTGAACAATGAGATCACTTGGACTCGGGAAGGGGAACATCACACACCGGGGCCTATCATGGGGAGGGGGGAGGGGGGAGGGATTGCATTGGGAGTTATACCTGATGTAAATGACGAGTTGATGGGTGCAGCACACCAACATGGCACAAGTATACATATGTAACAAACCTGCACGTTATGCACATGTACCCTACAACTTAAAGTATAATAATAATAAATAAATTAAAAAAAAAAAGAAAAGAAAATTGCCAGTGAAATTAATAGTCTTATATATCCTTTATTCCATTTCTCTTTCTCTCACCTGTGTTACTTTTACTAATGTTTCACCTTGTCTCAAGTTTCTGTCCTTCCTTGCCTAGCTACCATTGCTTCTCTCCTCATTCTTAGATCTCTGGAAAGGTTCCTGCTGCTTCCTAAATTAAACCATTCAAGTCCTTCATAAATATTTATTGAATGAATACTTGGTCATAGATATGATGAGATTCCTGGATCCCTGCTCACAATGAGCTTACAGTCTAGTAAGCAATCTCACCCACTGGCCTTTTCCATCTCCCTCTCTTTCTTCCCTGTATCTCTCCCTCGCCAGTCTCTTTTGCTCTTCTCTCCCCACTGTCACTCCTTAAAGTCTGGGCTAGAGCCTCATGAGTGGAATCAGTTAAAGCAATACTATGTGAACCATCTAACTGAAGAGGATGTGCCACTGCTGGGATGAGAACCACACAGTGGGTGGAATTGAAGGCCTGAGTCACAATGCTTGGGTTCAGACTGTCTCCTTGCTAGGTGTATGACTGGTGTGTGTGTGTGTGTGTGTGTGTGTGTGTGTGTGTGTGTGTGCATGCACGCACATGCAGCGGGGGTGGGTGTCCGAACCTATCTAAGCCTGTTTCCTCATTTACAAAATAGGATAATAGTAGCACCTACTTCAGAAGTTTTAAGGGTAATTGAATTAATATATGTAAAGTGCTTGGCAAATGCCCAGTATATTACATTCTTAATAAATGTTGCTTATTAGATGGTGTCAGTATAAGGACAATTAGTTTGGTTACTGATTTTCTTTATTCCATTATTAGACTCCAAGCAAAGGCTACCAAGAAACCTCACGAAGTGAAACAGGACTTTGAGAAGTTTCTACATGAACTGGTATGTTTTCTTTCTGAAAATAATTGAGAATTCTCTCTCTAGCTTCTTTTATATAGACTGGACAATATTTCATAAGAATGTATGGTGGCACATCCAAATTACAGTGGCAGAAGAGGATACATTCTTGTCATTTAATCATCCATATGCACATGTAAGAAAATCTCTGTTTTACATATTGAGTGACAACTCACGTTCACGTTCCCCATTTCCAGCTTCTGACCAGGAACAGTTTATGTAACTGAAAAGCTCTAAATGCAGTTAGAATTACAAACTAATAATCACTGATGTTTGAAGCTGTATTTTGTTTTTCATTAATAATTCAACAAAATCATATTGGGTACCAACAGCTGTGTTAGATGGATGGACCCTGCCCTCAATTAATGGAAACACAAGGCAGAATATCATAAGGTTCTAAATAGGACTCAAGTATGAGAAAGAAAGGAAAGAAAGGAGCCTGTTCCATCTTTCTGATTTTCCTTGTCATCTTCTCTTTCGCTTCTCTTTACCTATGGGCAGTCTTGTTAAGTCTGAAGGGCCTCTTCCCTACCAACAGACAAGAACATATAGAGACTAGTGTACAATATGTCTGAAGGTTGGACAACTGGAGGTCAGGAATAGAGGAGAGCCTTTTATTTTCAGCATGTCAAGGCTTCCACTCAAAAATCTAGAGCAATCCCATTGACTGCTAGTATAATGTCAAAAATGGGTCAAATCAAATTCCTACATGGGTCAGAAAAGTAAGAAAGTGGTGAAACACCTGGGTGTTGTATAATATACAAACAGGACAGTATAATAAGCAAATAGAACTATTATTTTTATTTTTTTGTTGTTGAAACAGGGTCTCACTCTGTCACCTGTCACCCAGGCTGGAGTGCAGTGCTGCAGCCTTGAGGTCCTCAGCTCAAGTGATCCTCCTGTCTCAGCCTCCCAAGTAGCTGGGACAGCAGGCACATGCCACCACTCCCAGCTAAAGACTATTTTTTACATCCACACACGAAAATATTCATTCTTTTTTTTTTTTTTTTTTTTTTTTGGTCTATCTTCCCTACTATTGATAGAGACATGGGCACAGAGAAATACCTAATTAGAATAGGAAAACAACAGTGCAAGTGTGCTGATAAAGGGCAAGTGACCCCAGCTGGTAAGTGGTAAATGATCTGAGTGCCAGGGAAATTATTATACAAGCAGTTGTGGAAACTGTAGCGCACTGGAAAGCCATGCCTCATCTAACAAGACAGCTACTATCTCAGCCCTATTTCATTGATGCCCTGCAGAAATGTAGGACAAGTAGTATCTGATATTCCACCACTCAGTAATCCAGATTCTGAGTAATCCAGAATATCTGATACTGCTTGTACAGTCTCCTGATTTGGAGCCCAAGTTTTTAGTCATTCTGTGGGTCAAACTATATACATCTGCAGACCAGATGTGGCCCGTGGGCTGCTGGGCTGTAACCCCTGATCTAAATGCTGCCTGGATTTGACTCTTCAAAAGCTAACTCCAGCCAGCATAGTCAATCTTATTCTTCACTATATACCAAAGCAAACCCTTCACTCTCACTGAGCCTCCTACATGCACCATGTCGGCCTGTACCCATAGGCTTTGCTCATCTGCAGTGTGCACTCCACAGCTTTTAAACTCTACTCATCCTTTAGAGCCATGCTCAAAATCCATTTACTGCATGATCTTTCTTCTAATGGCCCCAGCCCTATCCCTTCCAGGTAAGTTCAGCATCTCTCATAATGTCTAGAATACCACATAGTGATGGTAAGACTGAACTATAGTTCTTTTTTCAAGAGAGAAATCAAAACACATATAGAATAGATCCCTCGCTTTGATGACCATGTGTGTCCCCCAAAGAAGAGTGCACACTGGAAATTTTTACTCACCTTTTGTGAAGAAGAAATCACCTAGTGAAAATTTTAAATGGAACAGCAAAGCAATGACAAGCGCCTTTGGTTTTTGTTTTGTTTTGTTTTGTTATACTGATCCAGGTATCTTTAAAGAATTATATACCAACCAGAAATCCTTTGTGGAAAATGGCACATTATTAAAAAATAAAGGATTATAAATTTAAATAAATTCAGGTTTTGGATTTTTGGGTTTATAGAACTCAAAATTCTTTTAACAAATTTGACTCAAGCTTTCTCAAGCATTTACCTTTCTGCTAAGAATGAAAATGCATCAGAAGTTTATTTTAAAATAGAATATCGGCTTTCTTAGTATTCTATGTATGACTGTTATCCTTTAAGAAATAAAACCAGCTTTGCACAGGCCTCCCTTAAACTGAAATTCTAGAGGGTGATGCCCAATCTGTGAGTTAAACATTAATGAGCTAATGAAATCACAGAATCATAAGTAATTGTGATATTTCTGGATAATTCATGCCATAAAACCACTGCTATCTCAATTACCTGAGTATTTCAGCAAAATACTTTTTGGTCCAAATCATTACGTAATTCAGAAAGTGCTTCCTATAGTCCATCCACGAGAGAAAGCCAGTCATTTGCCATCACTAGCCAAACATTTCTGGCCACTCTTGATATACATACAGAGGTACCCATCAATACCGTTACAAATCCCAGAATTCATTAAGTCTTTTCATAGTCACTTTCACCCACGTACTTGCATACCTGCTTTATACTGGGGTGCATATATACAAACAAGCTTTTCTAGATAAACAAAAAAGGGATATAAGGAATGTGTGGGATTTCTTGGAAGCAGCTCTTGAATTAGAGAGGTATTTGAGAAAAAGTAGTAGAAAAAGAGTGATAAGAAAGTAAGTTCTATGAACAAACTGAATTATCTGAATTAGCATCTAGATAATTCTTTATTTCAATGTGAATAGAAGAGACTTAAAGTGTTCTTTATCTAAGTTTTTCTATTAAGTAATGGAGATAGCTCAGGGCCAAAAGAATTGAAAGTGGTTATTTCAATGATATCACATGGTTTAAAAATATTCAAATGAGTCTGAATTTTCTTCCCATATCCTCCTTTTGTCAGAAAAAAAAAAAAATCCTTACTCTCTTGATAATTGGAGGAATCTCACATTCAATTATACAATGTCCAAGAAAATCTGTGAAACTTTAATCATGTATTATTTTCATAGTGTTCTGAAGCTGAAATTGAGAGAGAATGTGTGGCATCACTGTCGTCGTCATCATCATCATCAACAGAGAACTACAACTTTGAGGAAGAAGAGTACTAAGAGAAACCGGAAATGAACTCTATTTAAGAATAATGCGTACAATTCAAAGAATAATGCGTACAATTCAATGGTATCAGTTTAATTTTAACAATATATTTAATTCAAGTCCAATTCATGTAATCAGTATTAAGAGTGTGTTTTACCATTCATCTTTAAAATCTTCAAATGAATAAATCTCAGTAAATTATTCTTAAAAGATCTGTCCAAGCATGATCTTGACTCTTAATAGTAAAACCATATTTTAAGATGGAAAAATAATCATTATGAAGCATAGAGAACTTTCAATCATTTCTTTGAAAATATATCTTGATATAATAGCAACCATTCACCATAATACAAAACAGAAAGAAGATTAATTTACTGTGGCATACAAAGTCCTGCCAATTCCTAAGTGTCCTAAATAGTTTCTCTGAGATTTTTTACATTTTTTCAGGCCTCAAGGAAAACCAAAGCCCCGCCTCCAGGTTTGGTAGCAAACAAACTCTGCTTCTCTGGTGCTAAGCTCCCATCACTCCTCTGGTAATAAGCTTTGTGCACATTGGCTAGGAAGCCGGGCAGCTTGTCCGCAGGTACTATTGATACTGCGCAGCCTCCCCATCCTGCTCCAGTAAGTCGTGACCCTTGAGCCCCCAACTTCCTAAAACAATGAGAAAAAAAAATATTAGAACCTGTAAATGAAAATGCAACTGATTTGCTTGATGTTTGTGGAACACATAGCCTATCTAAGTTCTAAGAAGAAAATACATGAGGGGTTTTTAGGTGTCATCAAACATTTTAGGACATTAAGACATTTATACTGTTTCAGAGAGTGATTAGGAATTTTTTCATTGTATCTAAATCTAGTCCCTGGTTTTGACTCCAAGTAGTAAGTCAACAGTACTCCTCCCATTTCATGACTGGCAATAACCCACTGTAATATTGATTCCATAAAGTAGCCACTTGAAGAGTTATATAGCAAGCTTACAGGTAAATCAGGAAGGAGGTGTTAAAATAAAACAGGCAATGGTAAAAGAAATGTAGGCAACCCTGAATCAGAAGGTCACTCCAAATGAGGGCAAATCAAAATTTAAAATGTACAGTCTTATACAAGTTTTCCCCAGTGGCGATTTCAGCTGCATTCTTAAGTCCGGGCTGTTTCACAAAGAAGAATCAGTCCCCTAGAACAGATAGCCTAGTTCACTGAATAAACTTATCAACAAAAAGCTTGTTATTAAACTCCAGGTTGGGTGGGTGATTGGTTGACTCTCTAATGGAAAATTAAGCAAACCTTTCCACAAAGAGGATGGCAGTCCCTAGAGTTCCACACCACCTTCCCTGTGCCTTCTGGAGCTGGTCTGATTACTGGACTCAGAATTTGACATCAGATGAGATGTATCTGATTGGGATGGCAACAACTATATAAAGGACCACACAGCAAGAGTTAATTTTAGTTACTGTAAACCAGGCACAGTTTCAAACCTAAGATTTTAACCAAAGTGAAAGGCCCTATCACAATGTACACAGATCACTTAGCTTTAAAAGATGCAATTTATCCTGACAAGAAAGTTAACATGTACTTATAATTAATTCTTCTTAATAAAATCCACTCCAAATTATTAGTGGATTAAAGGCTCTATGATTAATTTCGTACAATTTTGTCTCTTTTTTTCAATCTAAATGAGATACTTTACTTCCTGGACGTATCAATAGAATACTACCTCTACCCTAGAACATCAAAATTACTGCATGTCAGTAACTGATTTTCCCATCAATGATTCTTCTCAGTTGATTTCTTTTTATCACCTGCTTTATTATATATATTAAAATATGCTTTTCAAATGAAAATAGGTATTTAAGAAAGAAAAAAATGCTTACAAACAAATGAACATCATTGATCTCCTCCTATCCCTTAAACATTCAGCTTATGGCCCAGTAGCTGAACTAAGCCTGAAATCCCATCATCCAGGCTAAAAAATTTCTCTGACCTTGGGATCCTTGGATTATTCTAAATTCCTAGGTTGGCAAAGAGCCTGTTTACAGTTTGTTGGATTTTAAAAAAATGGTTGCCATATGCAGTCACATCAAACTCTTACAGTGGAAAACTAAGGTGTCACTCAAGTGTCTCTGGAAGACCCTAAAATATGGGCATTAAAGCCAGCCATGACATGGTCTAGAGAAGAACAGTGTGCCTTCTTATTTGATTTTCTAAGATCCAAAATATGCCATTTTGCTGCATTCAAATTATCAAGTCTTTAAGGGTCCTCAGTCCAACTTCTAAAAGGCCTATTTTATTATACTTTCTCATTTGAACAGTTTTTGAAAGCTGTGGTTTTTCAAAATTGAACCTAAAGCAAACTGAGAGTATTGTTTTTAATCTGGCTGTAAAACCTATAGGAATTGGGCCCAAGGTCTATTTTCCTGAGACTTTTAACAGTTTCCAGGGAGCAGAAGCTGGAAGTCTTTGTAGGTCAAGATATTCAATACTGAGTCTCCAGAGCTGCTCTGTCACCACCCTGCCTGCTACAGATGAAAATGGACTGAACTGCATCCATCACATGGTCTGAAATCACCAGGGCTCAAATTTCCCAAATCAAGAATGGTAAGTGCTATTTTAAATAGCCTTCTGCCCCAGAGTCAGTGGCACATCTGATCACAAGTCAGGGCTGCCCCAGCAGCTGGTCAGCAGCCTGCCAAGCTACATACACTTACAAAGGCAGAAAGGTCTGTCTGCAGTGTTCCCTGCTAGTACTTAATAGGCCCTTTGGCATATGCCATAGAAATTCTGAGAAGACCAAAAGTTAGGAGACCACTATACACTTTAAATAAAGAAAGAAAAGTAAGTGAACCAAGGGTGTTTAGTGAACTTTTCATGTTTGTGCCTTTTTCTGGAAGAACAAGAAAACATTAAAGATTTATCTTCCAAGCTATTGCACATCAGAGAGGCAATACAAGAATTATAGAACCCAAAACCCTAAAATCCCTCAGATCCCACTTTGATAACTGTGATGACTGGATTGGGAATAATGTGGAAGGGTTTGTTAAAGCAACAAAGGCAGCCTCTGCTTTATAAAGCATGATGGCAAAGGCTAGGGCAGATGAGGGATGGAGATGATGAGGAATGTTCTCTTTGAACCTTGTGTATTCACAGAATTAACTGTCCAGGCACCCAATATAGCCAAAGTCAAATTTCCTACTTTTAAGTGAACTAATTCGACCATAAAGCGCTAAGTTGCAAGATACAGAGCAATGGAGAGGGTGGGGAGGAGATCCAGAGAGACCCAACTGCACTACACACTTGAGAAAGACGGAAGGTAAGAAATTATGCCTTGTATTTAAATTCTGTGTCATTTCTTTCTAAATAAGTAAATATATATTATACAAATGGATATGAAATAAATTATTTCAGGAAATCTTGAATTTGGAACAGGTCACATCTATCTCTCTGAACCTAGCCCAGCATAATTCTAGGAATTTAATAGGTTCTAATAAATGGCTGGTGGACTACAATATTTCCCTTAAAATATTTTTAAAAATTATATGTAATATAAGCAGTCAGCAGTGTATTTTTTACTTGGGAAGACTTCTAGCTTCTGCTCTCTGGGAAATGGCAAGAATCACAGGTAAGGGACCTTCTAGCAGTTTCTATGATTTCTATAGCCAGGTTAGACACCGTACCTTCAAATTGCTTTAGAGTCAAGAAACCACAGCCTTCAGTGTTCAAATGAGAAAGGATAAGAAAATATGCCCGCAAGTCTACTTTAGAAATGTAAGCCACTTAAAGGCCATTGAAGAGCAGTGGGTTTGGGTCCTGCAAATGGCATATATATTTATAAGTCAAAGAGGCCCGAAGAGAAGTAAAGCCCTAAGGGGAGCTGAAATGGCTGGTTCCCTCTTTTTTTTTTTTTTTTTTTTTGACAGGGTATGCAGATTAGCACTTAAGGTCATGGAGAAAGAGCATGTAACAATGGATTTGCACTTCATTCTTCCCCACTATGACCTTGTCAAAGAATGGGTGCGAGAGGCTGAGCAGCCTTACCATGGAATCCATTGCAGAAAGACTTCTGAGGAAGACAAAGTAAATTAACTTTTGTAATCATAGTTAATCCACTAAAATTTGTCATTCATCTCCCTTAATAGCTTGGGCAATAATGCAGCAATTAATCCTCTCTAATTTCAACAAGTGTCAAAATGAAAATAAAAGGCATTAACTATTTTGTCTTAAGTAAAACTAGGGAACCAATAGTGAATGAGCTGTCTCACATATAACTGACTTGGTTTCAAAACTGTTTTGTGTTCTCCAGTAAATTCTACTTAAAATTTAGTCATTTCTTTCTGTTAACATTTTGTTTGGTTACAAAAGATATTTTATAATTCAGCAAACATTATCTTTTTCCTTCATTATTATACTTTGTTTCATATAATTTAAGTTCTAATATTAATTTAAAAAAAAAAAAGCCCCACTCTTTAAGTATAGTTTCTTTCCTCCTCCCTGCTCCTTTCTTTACATTCTAAACTGATTTTCTCTTGAAGAGCAGGAAAAGGTTCAACCAAAAAAGAGAGCTAGCAATGGTGCTCTTTCCCAAGCCCCCTTCTCCCCACTTGGGTCACAAAGTTGTTCTATACATTGTCCTATATGCTAACTAGGAGATGCCTTTTTAATTCAGTCTAGTTCAGATCACTCTAAGATTTTCTGCTTGTGTATAGCACCTTAGGTATTCTAGGTATTCAAGTCCTTAATCTACTCATTCAATTAGTTGTCTTTTCATACAAATAGTTTCCAAGAAACCCTTCGGAAACACTAAAGGAATTTTGAAGTGCCATAAATAAACCAGGGAGGGTGATGTAAAGATTATATTTGGCAGTGCTCCTCCTTGAACCCATTTCAGCTTCCCTACTCTTCCCTCATTTGGGGAAGACAAGCAACCTGCTCAAGCTGCCCAGTCTTAGTCATACCTTCCCTACTGATGTTAATATTTTTAATGGTGGCAGGGAATTGTGGGGGTGGTGGTGGTTTTTAAATAAAGCAGTACTTTGCCAGAGGTTGTGTCTGTGGCACCAGTGGCTCACACCAGGCCTTGCCAGGACCTTTTCCAGTATGTCCAACACCTTTTCTGCCTGACCCAGTGAGACAGTCACACGGTTTTAGAAAGAACTAGGGCTTATGAGTAGCTCCACTGTTCATTTATTTGAACCTTTCCCCATGTTACTACCTGCTACTCTTCCACCATCTGTCTTCCCCATCCTTTTTAAACATCCTTTATCCATCCTTTATCTTACTCCTACTAATTTCTGCATTCTTCTGAACCCCTCCTTCTTCCCTCATTGCTTCTCAGACATCTTCACAAGAGAAAGTCACAGCTTTTGAAAGTGGACAGTAGACTGCAATTTCACATGGTACACAGATACCCATGTGAAAATATGTATTGACTGAAGGAGGGAATGACATCAATGTCTGCATCAGCTTAACTCCCCTGGGGCTATCCTCCTCTGAGGTTGCTCTGCCACTTAGGACCTTTCAGTAAACTGCAACCAACTGAAACATTTGAAGAATATTATCTGCTGGTCACAGTGACAGAAAAGAAAAAAATAATTATCTAAGAAGCTTTAAGGACCAGACAACTATTCTGGCCAATATCTTCAATAAGCCAGAAGATAATCTTTCAATATGGAAAAGTTGAACCCTTTATAGTTATGGAATAAGTAGAAAATAACTTTCATACTTAGCAATTGTCCAAACAAAACAATCATGAAAAAGTGATGGAGCTCCTAAGTTTTTCACAGAGCTGAATTTTTCTCAGAAAATTAATACAGCAAATGAAAATGAAACACTTTAGCTGCCATTAAGAAAGGATTTTCCAAAAACAAATAAAATGAAAAGATAAATAAGAGGTACTCTTCCAAACCCCTGTAAGACATAGCCATAAACTTTTCCACTAGAGCCATATTTTTTAAATGTATAGATCTATAGACTGCTAGAACAGAAAAAGCCAATGAAGATCACAAAGTGAAGCAACAGTTCCAACTCACAGAGCACGGAATGAAAAGAGAGCCAGAATCCAACCTTCCTAACTTCCAGCCCACTTTTCATCCTACTCTACACATTACATTCCTGCTCAACATGACTTTGCTTAATGTTCAAAGGCTGGAGACTATGACAACAAAGGCCTCCATCATAAAGCTTCAAAGCTAGGAGATGAAAATAGGTTACAAACACACACATACACACACATATATATGACCGACATTTGAGTGTAATCACATCTCAGTATAACCCAAGGGGAGAGGCAGGTGTGGCAAAATCACTGGATTGGGAGCCAAGCTTTCCAATGAACTCATTATGTGAAACTTACTCCAATTATTTAATCTCTTAGTGCCTTCTTGGATCTCTAAGACCCCTTCCTGATCTAATATTTGATGGTACTCTAAGATAACTCTAACCCACAATGGTGAAGAGTGCTTTTCAAAAATGTGGCTTTTAGAGGCACAAGGAAAGTTTCTCAGGGCAAACACCCACCAGTCGTCTTGATTTCTCTCTTTTACCCACACAGCAAAAACGTCTTCCTTCCAAGCATATTTGGCATAGAATTGCCTAGCATTTCCATTGCCCTCTTTCTCTTCTCAAAGCCAGAAGCCTTCCAATGGCCTACACAGCCTATGTGGTATGGCTGCCGACTTCCTCCCTTACTTCATCTACTACCTCTCCTTCCTTCCTGGCCCTCTGCCATGCTGAGCTTGCTCAGCCTCACACCTGACAGCCAAGTATCCACCACAGGGCCTATGCACTTGCTGTTCTCATTTATTCACCCCCTTCAGGTCTCTGCTCAAATATCTCTTCCTCAGAGTGACCTTCTTCAACCACTCCATAGAAAGAGTACCCACGTAACCCTGTAGTCTCTACTCCTTCTCACTTTTTTCCATAGCACGTACCACTACCATTCAAATTATTTTTAATGGTCATTTCTCTCTTTCGCCACGAGAATGTAAGCTCCATGAGAACAACTACGGGTTGACCACTCTAGGAAGAAAAAGTTCATTTGAGAATTCCAGGAAGCTGGCAAATGCCCTTCCGCAGTTTTTCAGGTGGGATTCAAACCATCCCACTTCCTTCCAGGCAAAGACATTTCTTCCTGATCTGTGCACAAATAATTCCACTTCCTCTCATTTCCAGAACTGAACAATATTTGTCCCTTCCATATAGTAGGCCCTTGATATTTTCAGAAAAGAGTACTTAAAATGAAACAAGCTGGGGAAGGCTTTTGGCAATCAGTGAGCAAATATGTCAGCAGAGTGATCTTATCAATGCTGTGTTCAAGTCTTTTGATAAGTTGGGTTACCCAGGCCATTTGTGATCACTGGAGTTACTTGGTTTAAACTTCTCAGGCTGGGAGTGTGGCAATGACTGAGGCAAGCCACAAGTGCCAAGTGGTTAATTACGTTTCGTTACTAATTGTAATGTGGCATTGTGTTCTCACAGTGAAGTAACATCTAGCGTTTGAGAGCTCTCCCAGTTTCAGTTCTCCCCAGGTCACTGAGCTCCTTCCTGGGTAAGACGACTAACTCTATTATCTCCATTCTTTCACAATTTTAGGGAAGCTGTGTTTAGGTTTGTGAAAGAGTTGTCCTCTTTACATTTCTGCCTCAATTAACCATGTATCACCTAGGTTTCTTCAGCCCTTATTTCCTCAAAATGCCTAAACTTAACCTGGAAAGCAGGAAATGCTGGCTTTCTGGGTGATTCCTTCAGCAATCTCCCCACACACTCCCATCAAGCTTGAGATCCTCTGTCAGTTTTCTCCCTTCTTCTGAGTAGAACTACTAAACTTAACTAGGACACTGGACAGGAGTTTCTGGCAGAGCAGCAGTATAATAAAACATATCATGAGAAAGTTAACAGGGCCCAGCTCTGAGCAAAGTTACCATCCTGAAAGGCCTAATCATCCAAAGATGGAAAGGTCTTTCCCATGATGTAAAGAGCTGACTCCAAACTGACTCCAAACCCAGAGCCCCATAAAATCATGGAGCCAGGTATCAAATCTTTCATCCTACAGGCATTTAGAAGGGAACAAGTTTAGCTCTATATCATCGGAGACCCCTCATATAGGAAGTGGGGAACAATCTTCATTCCCATAGATTACGAAATGTTGCATCTTTTTCCATTTATTTAAACAATATTATTTGATGGCATCCCTTGGCCCCCACCAGGCTGCCTCACCGACAGATGTCCACCAGCTGGTCCAGCTCAGGGCAGCTGCACTCATACATGTCCCGGCAGCTCATGTGGCTCTGGTTCATCAACTCTCCCAGCAGCTGGACCATGTTTTCAGGTGCTTCTTCACATATCTTCTTAAACTGGAGCACTCGCGCAGCCTCGCTGTACACATGCTTTGCCCGCTGATAGAGTTTGAAGATAAGCACTGACGAAGGAAGGGGATGGGGAGGGAGGTTGGGAATAGTTACTGGACAACCCAGTATAAAGAAAAATACACTTTTGAAGACTTTCATTTCTGCTTTCATTATCAATATCTCAAACTGTAATAGGTCTCTCTTTCACTGAAAGGATTCTTTCCATTGAAATGTGTCTATTTGCAAGTCAGTTTTACTTTTTTCTTGATACTGAATAAAATCTTGTAATGAGATTTCCTTCACTTCACTCAACACACATGTGCATACACTTATGTGCAATCTAATCCATCCCAAATGAAGAGAGACGTAACATGTATTGAGTACACCCTACACGCCAGACACTTTGAAAGTACTACTTTGTGTAGGCCGGGTGCGGTAGCTCATATCTGTAAACCCAGCACTTTGGGAGGCCGAGGCGGGTGGATCACCTGTGGTCAGGAGTTCAAGACCAGCCTGACCAACACGGTGAAAACCCGTCTCTACTAAAAATACAAAAATTACCTGGGCATGGTGGTCGGTGCCTGTAATCCCAGCTATTTGGGAGGCTGAGGCAGGAGAATTGCTTGAACCTGGGAGGCAGAGGTTGCAGTAAGCCGAGATCACGCCATTGCATTCCAACCTGGGTGACAGAGCAAGACTCCGTCTCAAAAAAAAAAGTACTACCTCGTATAGTTCTCATCACAGCACTGAGGGATGTACAGTATGATCCCTGTTAACAGAAAGGAGGAGGCTCAATAGAGTGAAGTGACATGCTTAAGGTCACACATCCAGAACGTGGCGGAAGCCAAACAGATCAGGGATGCCTGACCCTACAGCCATGTTCTTTCCACTCTGCCCCAATAGAAAGGACCCCTGGAAATTCTTAACAGTGGCAATTTTTTAATAAAAATAATATATGTCCCAGATAAACACAATTATTTATATGGGATATATAATATTTATATATGTATCTATATATGTGTGTGTGTGTGTATATATATATACACTGCAGCATTATTTATCATAGAAGAAAGTAAGAAACAACTCAAGTATCTAATAACAGAGGATTTTAAAACATTATGCTATATTCATTTTTGAAATATTACTGCTATCAAAACTCAGATTCTAAGGCAATTTGATATATAGGAAATTATTCATTATTAAGTGAAAAAACAACCTGCAAAACTATATGTACAACTGATACTAATTTTCCATACACACATACATATATTTATGTACATTTTAATTTAAAAACCTGATAGGAAAGCACCAAAATGTTAATAGTAGTTATCTCTGTGGTCCATTATGGGTGCTTTTATTTTCCTTTTGACACATATATGTATTTTCCAGATTACCCACAATGACTCTGTAATTTCAGCTACAGAAATATGGCCTATTGCAATGGCTATGTCTATAATGCTTACACATTCCTGTGAATAACAACTTAGACTTCCTTACCATTTTCACCCATATTGAACAGTGGCTTAGCTGGTGTGGTGGGTCTGGGAAAATTTTGGAATATTTATGAAAATTCCCAGGCCTAGGGGAAAGAGACAGGGCTGAAAATAAAAAAGTTTATAATTTATTTGTTTTTTAATTTTACTTAATTTTTAATTTGTAATTACTACTTAATTTTTAATTTTACTGTAGATATACGCATGCCATGATGGTTTGCTGCACCCATCAACTCGTCATCTCTATTAGGTATTTCTCCTAATGCTATCCCTCCTGTACCTCCCAACCACCGACAGGCCCCAGTGTGTGATGTTTCCCTCCCTGTGTCCATATGTCCATTGTTCAGCTCCTACTTATGAGTGAGAACATGCGGTGTTTGGTTTTCTGTTCCTGTGTTAGTTTGCTGAGAATGATAGTTTCCAGCTTCATCCACGTCCCTGTAAAGGACATGAACTCATCCTTTTTTATGGCTGCATAGTATTCCATGGTGTATATGTGCCACATTTTCTTTATCCAATCTATCATTGATAGACATTTGGATTGGTTCCAAGTCTTTGCTATTGTGAATAGTGCCACAATAAACATATGTGTGCATGTGTCTTTATAGTAGAATGATGTATAGTCCTTTGGGTATATACCCAGTAATGGGATTGCTGGGTCAAATGGTATTTCTAGTTCAAGATCCTTGAGGAATTGCCACACTATCTTCCACAATGGTTGAACTAATTTACACTCCCAACAACAGTGTAAAAGCGTTCCTATTTCTCCACATCCTCTCCAGCATCTGTTGCTTCCTGACTTTTTAATAATTGCCTTTCTAACTGGTGTCAGATGGTATCTCATTGTGGTTTTGATTTGCATTTCTCTAATGACCAGTGATGATGAGCTTTTTTTTCACATGTTTGTTGGCCACCTAAATGTCTTCTTTTGAGAAGTGTCTGTTCACATCAAAAAGTCTGTAATTTCTTAACAGCTCTGTGACAACTAGCTATATACAAATTGCTACCTTTATAATACTCTATTTCCTCACCTCTAAAATGAGGTTGAGAGTCACTTCTCAGGATCCTTCCAGCCCTAACATTTTATAATTCTATGAAGGGCTTCTTCCAAGAGTATCTGTCATTCAACATTCCACCCATATTGTTATACTTTATAAAGATGCTGTTACTAGTAGCTTTTGTTTACATCCCCAGTTCTACTCTCTGCCCTTTTCCACCCTCCTATCAGCCCCAAAGGCTGACCTGTATAGACTACACCAGTGAGTCCCCTGCCATCTAGATTTGAGAGCAGGGAAAGATCAGCAACAGATGGGAGGGAAAAGAGTGAGGAGGATTTATCCCCTGGCTCTTCCCTTGCAGAGCCATTTAGAGCTGGCACTGTCCCTTCACTGAAGGACACTGAACATCCTTCAGAATCTCCTTTTCTACATGACTCTCTCCTCCTGGGTCTGCCTCTAGGTTCCTCTCCCCTAAACTATGATTACTTTTACGGAAGCACTTTTACATTTCTACTAATGAACCAATACATCTTATTAAAGTTTCAGGTTTCATTTTTTCCCCTCCACAGCACTGTCTTTATAACTCTTATTTTCTTAGATAACCACTATTATCATTATCACACCTAACAAAATTACCAGTGGTTCCTTAATATTGCCTCATATTGAGTCCATATTTAAATTTTCCCAATTGTCCACCAGTTCAAATTTCAATTGGTTTACACCAAGATCCAAACAAATTCCACACATTATATTCAGTTGTTATGTCTAATAAGTCTCTTTTAGTCAATCAAGAATTTAGTAGTTTAGTGATTTTTGATACTCTGGATTTGCAATATCCTATCCAAGCATATTTTAGGGCCATATCCTATAATGAAACTCAATACATTCCCTAGGGAGAGTACACTTTGGTTTTCCTTTAGGATTACATACTTCTTTAGGATTAAATATTTTCTTTTAGGATTAAATATTTTAAAATAGAAACTATCCAGAGAGATGTTTTCTATTAAACCCAGGACTGGTGCTTTGATTTTGACAAAAAACATTCACAAGACACCCACCAGACTACCGGAACTTCACAATCCTGGCACCTTCCTGAATCTGTTCTCTTCTTGCAGAGGAAGTGTTTCACAGTAGGACTTCTGAATACCAGTGTCTAACGAGGACTCTTGCTGGGCATTCTGAAGGTGCATGAGAGATTGCCATGGCTTGCAATCTCCTGAATGGTAGTAACTCAGACAACAAGGGAAAGGGCAGAAAGGGCATCTGTTTTCAATTGTGAAATAAAAATCCTGCCAAAAGCTACAACAGATTTGGAGACCACCCTTTGGGTGGGAAAGCAGTTCTGTGTTGGCTGAATGTCACAAATGCTCTCTGGATTCAGGGTTCTGGCTTGTTACGTACTGGCAACTCATCAGGTCTCTGTTATACAGATATCAAAAAATGCAAGAAAATCTGAAGCTTTATCCATAACAGCTTTCTTCCTTGTCCAGCTAACGTGATAGCCGGATGTTCCAGCTGTCTATAAGCTCTTGTAATCATTGGGAGCAATTATTACATTAAAGGATGAAGGAAGCTGTTTCTTACTATGTTCATTGTATGCATGATTACTTTCAAGGCAAATTCAATTTAAGAATATAACACTAGATGATACTTTCCGCCAATATTATTAATGGCCTATCCTATTCATGAGAAATCCGAAGCTTCAAAGCGGGATGCACTGCATAGTCTTCAGAACACTGATTTTCTCCAATGTGAATCTTACATAATCACTGAATTTAGTCATGAAATCACAGCACAAATTCTGAAATCTAAATGTTCATGGCCATATATACTTAAACTGCAAAATACATATTTCATTTTATTGCTAGTAATTTTGACTTGTATAATAAATTCTATTGGCTAAATTCCTTCTGACTGGCCTCCTAGCTGTGCTTCCAGCACACCACATGGCTCCTGCGATAGGTCTGTGGCAGTAGCTGTTTTGTTGTCCTGAAATGCTCTTCCCCATGATCTTCACATGGCTGGTTCCTTCTTGTGGTTCAAGACTCAGATGTCACAGCTTTAAAGAGACTCAACTCCAATCTGGAGTAGACCCCACCAGACATATTTTCTCCATTCTGTTTTACGCTCCCAACACCTATCTCCATCCAATATTTTCCTGTGTGTTCATTTGTTCATTGGTTTGTGGTTGTCTCCCACCAATGTCTAATTTCTTCACAACTATCTCTAGCAGCTAAAATAGGATCTGGCACTTAGTAGGGGTTCAATAAATGTTTATTGAATGAATGATTCCGATCCTTCTCCTTGTGACAAAACTGCACTGAAACTAGGCTAAATAAACAGTAGTGAAACAAGTACAATACAGAATATAAAGGAGACGTACTATTTTGACAATTTATACTCACTAGCATCCTCACCACAAAGTGGGGAAAGTTTGCTAAAATAAAGTTTGGAAACAATTAGTAAACTTCAGTGCCCAAAGTATACCCTAATACTCATTATCACAGATGACTGAGAATTGTTTATGTTGTATTTTGCTTTATAGATGTGAGAGTAAAAGAGATTTCTAAAACAAAATGTGTTTCAAATAAAAGAGAAAGAATACAAAAATAAATAATCGTCAACAGTTAAAATTAGTTTTTTTTCTTTTAGGCAATCTTTGTAACAAAGAGTTGCCTATTAACGTTTTCCTTTAAAAGATGGTTACATAGTTTATGATCAGAACACATCTCTAATCAAGGAATCTAAATCAGGGCATACATAATTGGTTATTTTGTTGGATCTCAGGTGGGAAAGGATGAGGGAAAGCCTTTGACAGGTGAGGCACACTGAGCACCATATTAAGCTCTGAGGACAGCAGGTCAATAGTAGACAGAGGATGTGTCTATTTCATCTCTGAAAGAGTCCCACTGATTTAAATTTAACCTCTGCATGCAAGAGCTAGTGGCCTCTTCTTTATTACCTCATTGTCTGCTAAGAGCAATGCCAAAAGCACTGAGTCATCTGAAAGAGCTTCACTGATTTAATTTTAAGTTCTCTATGCAAGAGCTGGTGGCTTCTTCTTTATTACGTCGTCTTCTGCTAAGAGTGATGCCATAAGCACTGAGTATGACAGTCATCTAGCAACAGTGAACCAACAGTTCTTACTGAGCACCTGCTATGCACCCAATACCATGCTCCAAATGACGGGAAAGCCACAGGAAGTAGAATCTCTGCATTAAGGGAACTTGTAACTTACTTATTCAGATAAGACAAACCATGACGCCACTAGACAGTGAGCAATTGCAGCAGACATCTGAGTGCTGGAAAAGCTGAAGGTGCACTAAGAAGACAGGGCTTGCTGAGGAAGGACCAGCAGTGGGAGATGTCACAGGAGAGGGGTCTGAGCCACACAGTGTCCCTGCTGTGAAGAGAAAATGGCCAAAGGCCCAAGGTGGGAACAGGCAGAGTGTGTTCATGGGCCTGAAGAGAGCAAGCTGACCAGAATCTGGCTCTCTAGAAAGCCATCCCCACATCTGAGGCTTTAACATCCTCGGCTACATCCACTATACAAAGATTACAAACTAACAACCCATGCGCCACAGCCAGCCACGGTGATGCCTTCTTGATTCAAACGTCTTTATGCTGGAAGATTTACCTAAGAATCTGGATTCTACTTACTTTGGAAAACCGGAAGGTCTGATAGTGCTAGATCTGCATTACTGTCTAGCAACTGTTGACTGGAGCTGAGGAGTACGTACCCCTTTGAGACAGGGTACACACACTTTATTCCACACAGTTCTCACCATTCCCAACTATGTGACCCTTAGCCTGCCTCACTAGTTTATATGCCAGGCTGGTCCTTGCAGGTATGTGCTTGTGGTCCCTGTTCTATAAAATTTTCTATAATAGAACTTCTCAGCAAAAGAGTGGGCATGAACCTTCCCTGAGTGGGTCATCATGCCATAACGAGCCACTGTTACTGTTACTATCAAATATCACCTCCCATAGGTGCACTGATAAACAAGGTGTTGAATTATAATCTGGCTTCCTGTAACCCCTACTCATTGGTCTTGGTTCTGTTCCCCAGACATATGTAAACACAAGGTAACCCTTCCGATATCTGAAGACAGCTCTCACGCACCGTGCCTTTTACACATTGTGGAGGGTCCACTATGTACCTGCAGGGACCAATAATGAATAAGTGTATTAAACAGGGTTCTCCAGTGGGACAGAACGAACAGGATATATAGGTATATAAAAGAAGGAGAATTGGCTGATATAATCACAAGGAGAAGTCTCCTGATAGGCTGTCTCCAAGCTGGGGAGGGAGAGAGGACAGTAGTATGACTCAGTCCAAGTCTGAGAACCTCAAAACCAGAGAAGCCAACAGCGCAACCCTCAGTCTGAAGCCAAAGGCCCTAGGACCCCCAGAAGGCTGCTGGTGTAAGTCCCAGAATCCAAGGCTGAAGAACCTAGAATCTGATGTCTAAGGGCAGGAGGAGAGGAAGCAAGCATCTGACACAGGAAGAGAAAGGGAGCAAGAGGACTCAGCAAAACCTATCTTCTTCCACCTGCTTTGTTCTACCCATACTGGCAGCCAGTTGGATGGTGCCCACTCACATCACAATAAGATAAGCTCTTTACTCTCCACAAGTAATAGTCTACTAGAAAGAAATCATTAAATGAGATCAATAAAGGGCGAGATATGCTAAAGCAGCATCTCACAGCTAAAATAGAGGCACACAGTCAAGAGGGTGTCTGGATCTAGATGCATATGAGAATAGAGCTTGAGATAAAGACTTGGATGCAGACAGCAGAAATCTAGGAAGCAGGGGTAAAAGAGGAAGGAAAGTGATTCAGGAAAGAAAGCAAGCCAAAAAAGGGGGCTTAGTGAGCAGATTAACTATGTGGACAGCTCCCGGCCTAATCTCTCAGGGATCTCTCTGAAGAGTCATGTTGAATGTGCCCACCATTGGCCCACAGGCAATGGGAGGGCTGGGGCATTGGCCCACTCACATTCTCATTGTTTGAGTGTTTCCCCCAAGAAGGGTTAACTTCTCCACAAAGATATGCCTGGGTAACACATCTGCCTTTAGTGACTGTGGAGAATGCACAAAGGCTACAAAGAAGAGGCACTCATACAAGCTGCTAGCTTAGCATGGGCTGCCAGCAATGCTGAAATCAGGTAGGCCAAGGGGATGTAGCACAGTAATCATTACATCCACTGAGGAATTAAACCAGTGAAGTCTAAATAGATGAGCAGGTGTTCCGCAAACCAATGGAACGGTGGGATAAGAACCAAAGAAAAGGGTTGGGCAGAAAGAACATCAAGAGCAAAGACGTAGAGACTATAAATCATTAGGTGCTTTTAGAGAACACAGAGTACTTTGACTACTGGAGCATGAAAAGAGGATAAAGAAATAGAAGCAGCAGAGAATGTAATGGGAGAGAAAATCAAAGCAATGGGCTGAGGTCAGGTAATGAGAACTTTGAATGTCATGCTAAGATGTTTAAATTGTATCCTGCAGATAAGTGGTTCTTGGCCCTTTAAGGATTATAGAACCTTTTGAGAAGAAATAAAACAATGGACCCTCTCCCCCATGTGAATGAACAAATAACCAAAATACTGCATATAACACAACAAACACACAGATTCCATAAAGCTATTGTTGAATCCAGGTTAAAAATTCCAGTTAGATTGAGAAAAGGATATGCTTGTCAATAAATGGTGCTGAGAAAACTGGATATTTATATGCAGAAGAAGACAAACAGACTTCTATCTCTCACCATATAAAAAAATCAACTTAAGATGAATTAAAGACTTAAATGTAAAAACCAAAACTATAAAACTACTAGAAGAGAACAGAGGGGAAATGCGTCAGGACACTGGTATAGGCAAAGATCTTATGGGTAAGACAACAAAAGTCACCAGTTACAACAACAAAAATAAACAAATAGGACAACATGAAACTAAAAAGATTCTACACGGCAAAGGAAACCTATCAACAGAGTGAAGAGACAACCTGCAGAATGGGAGAGAACACCTGCAAACTACTCATTTAACAAGGAACTAACATCCAAAATATACAAAGAACTCAAACAACTCAACAACAAAAACAAAAATGCAGTTAAAAAATAGGCAAAGGGTCTGAATAGAGATTTCACAAAAGAAGACATATAAATGGCTGACAGGTATATGAAAAAATGCTTAACATCATTAATCATCAGGGAAATGCAAATCAAAACCACCATGAGATATCGTCTCACCCAGTTAGAATGGCTACTATCAAAAAGACAAAAAAATAACAAGTGCTGGTGAGGATGCAGAGAAGAGGGAACTCTTCTACACTGTTGGTGGGAATGTAAATTAGTACAGCCATTGTGGAAAACAGTATAGAGGTTTCTGAAAAACTAAAAATAGAACTACCATGATTCATCAATCTCACTACTGGGTATTTATCCAAAAGAAAGAAAATCAGTATATCAAAGGGTATCTGTGCCCCATGTTTATTTCAGCACTATTCACAATAGCCAAGATATAGGATCAACCTAAATGTTCACCAACAGATGAATGAATAAAGAAAATGTGGCATGTACACACAATAGAATACTATTGAACAATAAAAAAGAATGAAATCCTGTCATTAGCAGAAATATGGATAAACCTAGAAGGCATTAGGTTATGTGAGATAAATCAGGCAGAGAGATAAAAAAAAAACCACATGATCTCACCCATCTGCAGGAGCTAAAAATAACTAAGCTCATGGAAGTAGAGAATAGAATTATAGTTATTAGAGGCTAGGAAGGGTAGTGGGGGAAGGCAGGTAGAAGAGAATGGTTACAAACTTGTAGCTAGATAGGAGGAATAAGTTATAGTGTCCTATAGCACTGTAGAGTGACTACAGTTAACAAGAATTTATTATACATGTTCAAAAATACTAGAAGAGGCCGGGCATGGTGGCTCATGCCTGTAATCCCAGCACTTTGGGTGGATCACCTGAGGTCGGAAGTTCGAGACCAGCCTGACCAACATGGAGAAACCCGTCTCTACTAAAAATACAAAATTAGCCAGGCGTGGTGGCACATGCCTATAATCTCAACTACTCAGGAGGCTAAGGCATGAGAATTGCTTGAATCCGGGAGGCAGAGATTGCGGTGAGCCAAGATCATGCCATTGCACTCCAGCCTGGGCAACAAGAATGAAACTCCACCTCAAAAACAAAAATGAAAACAAAAAACAAGCAACTAGAAAAGAGGATTCTGAATGTTCCCAACACAAAGCCATGCTAAGTGTTTGAGGTGATGTATAGCCTAATTATCTTGATTTGATCATTACACATTTGTATACCTGTATTGAAATATCACTCTGTACCCTATAAATATGTACAATTATCATATGTTAACTAAAAATTAAAGAAAAAATTCACTAAATAGTAAAAAATAAAATAATTCCAGTTAGAAATAAGAAATCATTATGTTTTTAGTAATTATATCAGTCAAGATTCTTGTTTGTGAACAACAGAAACCTACACCAACTACCTCAAGCAAAAGAGAAACTTATTTTGAAGATACTAAGAAGCTCACAAAATCTTTTAGGATTAGATATTTCCATTCTCTATTAGAACGTGAAACCAGGTAGGAAGAGGTTAGAAGCTACGGGAAGCAGCCAGTGAAGAACTGCCAAGAACTGCCACAAGAGCAGTCTGGATGTGACATTGGAATTTAGACACTTTATCAACTGACCTATGCCTGTTAGACTCAAAGCCCCAGCCATAAACACGTGCCTGGACACCAGAAGAAGCCTAGTACCCTTGTCCACATGCAAGTGTCAAGTGACTCAAAAGAGACAAATCTGACCCTTCAACTTCTACCATAGAAGGCAAGACCCTCCCCATCACCAACATACACATAGCAGATTTCCCTGAGATGGAAAATGGGCCCAGATGCTAGGTAGCCAAAACTATGGCAGCTGCTACCTGCTCCCTGCAGCAGTGAAATACCACAACTATTAGTCTTCTCTCCAGAGCAACCTTCCAAGTTCCAACATGATTGAATTTCCAGTCTCCTTCACCTGTTTATTCTTCCAAACACACTTTAGTCTGTGTATGCCCTTCTTGAAGGGTGGTTCCCAGGCCTGAATGCAGTTCTGGACGTCAGTCTGATGACTGCAAGGGAGAGCTGGACCATCATCTCCCTCATTCTTTATGCAGCGAGTTTCTCCACGTAGCCTCATATCACCAAACTGCATAAAGGTTTGTAAATACAGAGGAATGCAGAGCATTTGTTTTCAGCTATCAAGCTAAAACGTAGTATTTTAAGGATATTTTATTACCTTAAATGAAGGCTATCTCGGGATAATTAATCATAAAGAATAAATATGCTGGTCTGAGATAATTGGAAATCTTTATCATGTAAGTGTATAATTAATCTTTCTGAGACTTTCATACCCCAGAATATTTTCCCACTGTTTGAGTGAGGGGCTAAAAGTAGTTGTGGCTGTAGCTGGCTGTGCACAATCATATAACCACACATTACTGGTCAATTTCTCTAACAAATAGAAAGCTCCACTAGGCTAAACCAAGAGTTGGTCTCCAAGAAGAGCAATCCAGAGGTGGATGAGGAAAACCACTTCAGAACCCAGAACAGAGTCCTGTTTTCCTTTGCAGCAAAGTCATAATAAGGAGTCTGTGCTCTGAGGCAAAGACTCTTTGGAGTATTTAAGCAATATAATTGAAAAACACTTGAATAATCCTCAATGAAGTTGGAATGTGGTTTCAAATTTATTTTCCTAGTAATAATATTTTTTAAAAATGTTAAACTTCTGAAATGGTCAAACCCACATAAAATAAACTGCTGTTTTCAGCCACATTAGTATCCCATTCCCATGCAGCAAAGACTAAATTAAATTAGCATTTTACATTTAAAGGGAAAATATCTTTACCTGATTTTAAAAGCAAACCCGCTGGTGGAAAAAAAAAAAAAAAAAAAAACCACTTTCAACATAAAACACACTAATCCATGGAAAAGTACATTCCAAAAAGCATTTGTGAATATTTGAAAATCAACAGCATAATACTGTTTTATGGAGAGTAACAGTGCTCCTCGTGTTTATGGTTTCCCTTTCTCAGATTTCCAAAGTAGCAAGAGCCTTCAAGGTCTGTTCCGTAGTACATTTTACTCCTCTGATCAAAACTGTTGCCTCACTCCACTGTAGTCACCCTCACCTGCATTTTACACACTGGCATATGCTAAGCTCCTGTAAATAAGTCCAGAGTCATTCACGTTACAAGACAGAGTCCATCACTCTCTTCTTTCCATTCTACTCTCTACCTTTGTAGTTTGGATTCTTATCATCCCATGTCTGTACCACTGCACTACCTTCTAACTGGTATCCCTCTCCCCTCTAATCAACCTGCTCATACATACCATGACAAACTTCCCGAAGTGCTATTTTGATTGTGGCATTTGTGAATATTTCATTGCATCAAAATCTAGCATATTTTTCCATTGCCCAACAAATGAAAGCCCCCACATTTCAATTCATCAAGACACATCAACAGTCCCCCAAATGGTATGGTTGTGACACTATCCTCTCCCCGTTGACTTGAGATGCCTGCCCTGCACCATCATTGCCTGTCCACTGGCAGCATGCAGAGTCCCAGAATAAAGACACTGCATCAGCATCCTACCCAGTCTGATTCTGCAATCCCTACATCTCTTTCAGTATCAGCCTGGATGCCACCTCTTCTACAAAACTCTCACAAAACATAAGTCAGAGGCATCCCTACCTCCCACCTTGGCACACTTTAATTACTTTGTGTTCCTTTCTAATTATAGTTACCATATATTGCTTTAGGAGGGCAGGGACTGTGCCCTCTTTATATCTTTATAGCCCCTTTGGAACCTAATAGAGTGTCTTGAATATGGCAGGTTCTCAATACACATCATTTTGCTCTCGTCCTATTAGCAAGGGAAGAATCTGAAGCTGCCCCCTGGATAAGCCATATTTTTGTGTCTCACTCTCTTCAGGGAATTACTTTCCCATTAATTTTCCAGAACTTTCCTAAAACTTTATTCTTGGAAAACATGAAAAGAGGAAACAATTTCAAGCCATTTGAAAAGGAGCCTAGAGAGTTAAGAGGGAATCTTGGTCAATGCAGAGCTGCAAGAAGGACTATGAGAAACAGTGGTCATGCTTGCCTAGAGCTGGCCTGGCCTGGTATTTTTTACATGAAAGGGAATAAGATCTTGTCCTAGATTTCTTCTATTAATTGAATTACAGGAAAAATATATAAGGGAATAAAAAGGGATGAAAGAGAGGCAAAAGAAAAATCAGTGCCTACCTGTGAAATAAGTAGCATATTTCTATCAGGACACTTAAGTTATTGTTTTAATGTTGTCTTCCCACAAAATTAAGTAAGAACAGGGATTATGCTGGCCTTACTGATTCTAATACACAATACCTAGCACAGTGCTTAAATAGTTGGTTCTCAGTCAAACATTTGCTGATAAAGGAATAAAAATCTACCTCTATTTACTTATGTTATTTATTTCCCAATATGATGAAAAAGCAGCAGGTGACCAGATTATGTCAACAGTTTGTTATCTGGCATGTGAAATGACCCTACTAGACTACATAGGCTGTTGTCCGGAATTTGCTTTTGGAAGGCAGGCACTGGAGCAGAACAGGAAGAGCCACCTAGGGACTGAAAGTGAGGGAGCTCTGAATCATGTGCCAAATGTGGCCCTTCTCTGAATTTCCTCAAGGCAAGTATTGAAGGACAATACACCTGCTCTATACCTGAACTTTCCAAAATGCCGTGCAGCATTAAGAAGATAAAAATCTTTCACTTTCACAAACATCTAGAGATGTCCCTATTCTCAAGGTGTTTACACTACAACTGGCAATACCCTGAAAGAATAAATCAAGATGCTGCTATTTCACAGCACTCCATGATTACAAATGTGCTTATGTAGTTCTCCGGAAGCCAGTTGGGAAGTGAATGCATACAGGTGTGTGTGTTTGTGGTTTCTCTGCATTTATGTTTATGTGCTTTTCCATAAGCAACCTTCCCCCCTTTATCAGATTCTTTTTCCTGTTTTCTTTATTCATATGACTCTTTCCATTGTGATCTTCATCCTCTCTGTCCCCCTTCACTTTTTAGGCTAAAATAAGAGAAATGAAGCATATATCTTGCTATTTCTTGTGTTAATTAAGTAGACTTTTATATTGCTTCTACTTGGAATATTTTATAACTTCTCATTAAAAGACTAAATTATATTGCTTTCCGATGTAGGTGGTCTCTGGTCTTTTTTACTGTTCTATCAGCGGCCCTTGACAGAGTAAGGGTTTCCCAATATTAGAGAAGTCCTAATGGACTAAGGGTGTTAATCTTTGTGGTCTCTCCCGTTCTAATCCTTTCTAAAGACAAAACAAGAAACCATCTTCCTCAAACATTTTCTAAAACACTATGGAGCATCTCTACCCTGAATATAGAGTGGTGGCCTGTCATATTTTCATCTGAAACCTGCAGCATGAATGATGATCAAGTTAGATCTCATATAAACTGTTAGTATCTATACACATATAATAGGTCATTATTTTTGTTGTCATTACTATTGATATTTGGCAATAACCTGCTTAAGCCACTAGATCCATTCACGGTTACTCACCTCAGCTGACTCTCATGGAAACAAATGGCACAGTAGGTAGAAAGTAGCATACAATTTCTAATTTAGAAATTATTAGGAAACTTTCTCCCACCTGAAGTTAAGTACTTTGAAAGAAGACTACAGAAATTGAACAACTAATAAACAGAAGGAGATGTTTTCTTGAACTAGGATGTTAGAATGACTGGCTCCTGAAGAGACCATGAATTCTGCAAGACAGGGAAGAAAGTGACGAGCCACCATTACCAAGTAAGCTTTCACCAGATCACGTGCAGATAAAATGCCAGTATAAGAGAAATGTGCAACATAAAAAGAGATCACAGTATGTTTGTCTAATTCTTAAATGAAAATAACTTGAAATTTGATCAAGAGCAATATTCATTGTCCCAGATGTTTGGAAAGAATGTCAACTTCATATTTGTATATGAGGAAGTAAATTGGTTCTCATTGGTTCACCAAGATTTGATGGGATGAGACTCATAGCCACTCAACATGGGAAAGTACAGTTGTCATCAGGCTGCTTCCAAATATTCCAGCTCTCCTCACACATATTAAGACTGTACTTCCTCACCCTCACTGAAGTTCATCACATCCATCTGACTTGCTTTGGCCAATCGAATGAGCATCGGGGTGATGCTCATTTTTAAGAGCCAGAGAGCAATTAACAACATTACCTTCCTCCTGCCACAATGATTATGGACAAACGTGTTGAGATGGAGCCCTCTGAGCCTAGCTCCATAAGTGTCTTAGATGAATGAACTCTGTCGCTAACTTATGTCAGATATACAGAGTGAGTAAGAAATATACTTTTGTTTGGTCAAGCCACTGAGACTTTGAAATTGTTTGTTACTGAAGCACAATCAGTTTGAACTTACCAATACAGGAGAATCACTTTGACCAAAATAAATGAATTTCACCATAAGAAAAGCTGCTTTGTATACAAAGAGAACATTTACTTATGCAGAAACCTAAAAAATATAAAAATGAATGCAAAAAAGGAAAATAGGATGGCAAGATGTTGGCCTCTTAGGTAGATGATGACTATAGAAGATGCTTTCCTATAGATGTTTCCAAACCAGCAGAGGGGTGACAGAGGAGACAATGAGATGTCCTTATATCTGCAGAAGCCTCATTCTACTCAAAACATAGTATCTAATAACTTCACAGCTGATCCTTTGATAATTTCACTCCTGAAAGACAGAGATACATCCATGATAAATTTAAGCAAAGGGCATATTGGGTAACATTTCCTTAGACTTAAATACATATATTTACAAGTTTAGAAATTATACATTTTCCTTTCCTTTTCTTCCCTTCCTTCCCATTGAGGCAGCCACAAATGAGAAGACCAGCAAGACTATAGCCAAAGAAGCAGCTGGGGCTGAGGAGGTGTACAGGAACTACAGGGTCAGAAACAAAGAGGCCCGCAAGGCTGGACCAAGGTGGTGGTCAGAGCTGAGGAGACCAAGGGGGCCAGTGATGCCAAGGCCAAGGAGGCAGCTGTGGTGAAGAAGATAGTTAGCAGGGTCAGGAAACCAGGTACATACAGGGAGAATGAGCAAATAAGTAAATATACTAAGAATGATGAGATACATGTGTTTTTTATGCTTCAAAGGTCTACATAGGAGCAGCTGGTGCCACGGCAGTTCATGTACGTAGTTACTTCTCTGCTGGCCTCAGAAGCCAGAACCATGCCACCATTATCCTTGTGGGACAAGAGGCACACTGTGAGTACTGACCTACCTACCAGTGGCTGAGAAGCTGACCAACACACAACACAAATCACTGGTGTGATTCCAACACATATCCTAGGCTCTTCCTACAGAAGTTGAAAGTTTCATGATGCCGTGCCTTTAAATATCTTACTTAATAAGGTATGTTCACATTCATTTTTAGTTTTGAAGGGGGAAGGTGAACCAATGAATAGGGACATATCATGCACACATCTGAAAGAGGAAGTAGAATTCCCCGGTTATCTGCGATATCAGGTAAGGCCATTGTTTTCGCGAGGAAACAAGGTAGGAACCTTTACTCCTGGCATGAACCTGTCCTCCATAGCCAGACAACTGAGAAGTAAATAGAAGCTGATGGGCAAAAAGAAGTGACCAGGCAGAGAGAGAAACAAAAAAGGACTAATGAAAGCAAATTTTCTGCAAACTTGACTTCCAAAACAACTTAAAGCATAATATCTTTTGTGTGGAAGAAAAATCATTATTATTTAATTTATTCTTTTATACTTTGTTTTACAACAGTCTATTATTTCATCTTATAAAAACAGAAACAACAGACAAAACCAAAGCACCCATTTTATTGGCTTTCTCATTAGAAGTCCATCTCACAGATTTTAAGGATTTCTGTTCAACCAACATCTGTAAACTCTAGAAGGGTCTATAATTTCCTCTGGAGTTTCATCTAGCTTTTTATGGAAAACTTTTCTTCCAAAACATATACAAGAAGAACAATGGAATCTGTTGAGATCACAGAGTTTTTAGTGCTTGATACCTTATAAGCTACATTTAAATCAATTTTCTTCAAAATTGAAAACCCTTAATGGACATTTAAATTACTAAACAACTGACCCTTTTTACATTGTGAAGCACCTTTATACTTTTTGTTAGATAAAAACAAACTACTCTTCTTAGACTTAACCAAGATAATCTATGAGAACTGCATTTTTATTAAATGTGAAAATTCCATAGCACTTCTCATGGCTCTTCTAGAACACAACAGCTTATGCATATTATGGCCAAGTTGAGTTGTTCCTTAAATAAAGCAAGCTTCTAGATGCCACACAGTCTTATCTCTTCTAAGGCCAAAACACTAGAATGGGAAATAGCCATAAAAGAAACTCTTTGGACATAAAGCTACCTATCTTTATCACTACTGCTTAGTCTCAAGAAAAAATTAGAGCCAAGCAAAGTCAAAATTAGGTATCACGTCCCATAACTGGTGCAGGATTGCTAAGGGCAGCTTGTAAGTGTGCCAGAATTTAAAAAGTGATGGCAGAAAAAGTATTGGATTAAGTTAGAAGACTAGGATTTGGGATCTGGCTCCAGCTCGTACCACCCATGTGGTCCTGACAAATCACTAAATTCTCTCACCTCAGTTTCTTCATGCTGATAACCCTGTGCCCCAGGGTTGGTGTGAGATTCAAATTAGATAGTATGTGTAAAGGGTCATGTGGGAACTATAAAAGGTATAACAAGTTGTTTTGTTCTTTTTTTCTCTAAGTGTCTTCCTAAAGAGCAATCTATGTCAGGGCTTTGTTCTTTATTAAAAGCCATGATTATCACCCATGACTCTGGAGATCATACAGGGCAAACAAATGAGTCAGGAACTGACCAGCACTTTGTCAGCATGTGGTCACAGGCAAAGTTGGTAACTGAAGTAATGAAATTTGGGTCTACCCCAGCACAGTGTGGCTAAGCAGCTGGGCCACCCCAACCCAGAGCAGTTTGGACACTCCCAAAAGAAACGCTCCCAACAAATTCCTTTTTTTTTTAAAAGCTAGAATCTAAACTACCTGACCCATTCTCTCTACTTTACTGCCTATTTACTTCCTCACAAATTCTTCTGTCTGCCAGTGTGTGTTCTTGAGTTATGTGCGTGATACACGTGCCTAATTCTCCTCGCCCTGGCCACAGCTTCACATTTTCCTCTTGGGTCACACCATGGGAAACATCCCTCCCAATTACGTCTGGCCTCTGAGGCTCCAAGACTCCAGACCACTCTACCATACCCTTAGACAATTCCTACCTGTGGGTAAGGCCTGGCAAATAATCCTGAAACTATTCCTAAACAATTTCTAAACAACATCTAAAGGATTGAAGGATTTTGCTTTGTGTGTGTTTAATTTGAATGGCCACTGAGCATTTCTATATCTAATTATTAGAAATTTGGAAACAGAAAATAAGAACTGCACATGGCCCTTTGGAAGTCTGGCTGGTTTAACAGAAGCTTCAAGCCACAGCTTGATTTGAACATCTCTCCCTACACTGTCACCTCAAGGTCAACATCCTTAAAAAAAAGAAATTCCAACCAAGAGTTCCATATCCAGACAAACTAAGTTTCATAAGTGAAGAAGAAATAAAATCCTTTTAAGACCAGCAAAGGCTAAGGGAATTCATGACCATCAGAACTGCCTTACAAAAGATCCTTAAGGAAGTGTTAAACATGGAAACAAAAAACTGGTACCTTCCACCACAAAACACACTTAAGTACACAGCCCACCAACACTATTGGTCCATTCTCATGCTGCCAATAAGGACATACCAGAGACTGAGCAATTTATAAAGGAAAGAGGTTTAATTGACATAGTTCTGCATGACGGGGGAAGCGTCAGGAACTAACAATCATGGCGGAATGAGAAGCAAAATGTCCTCCTTCACATGGTGGCAGCAAGGAGAAGTGCCAAGTGAATGGTGGAAAAGCCCCTTATAAAACCATCAGTTCTCAAGAGAACTCATTCACAATCATGAAAACAGCAGCATGGGGATAACTGGCCCCATGATTCAATTACCTCCCAGGATCTCTCCCATGACATGTTGGGATTATGGGAACTAAAATTCAAGATAAGGTTTGGGTGGGGACATAGCCAATTATATAATCAATTCTACAAAAAAACCAGCTAACAAAGCGATGACAAGATCAGACCCTCACATGTCAATATTAGCTTGGAATTTAAACAGGCTAAATGCCCCACTTAAAAGACACAGAGTGATGAGTTGGATAAAGAAGCAAGAACCAACTGTGTGGTGTCTTCAAGAGACTCCTCTCACATGCAATGACACCTGTAGGCTTGAAGTAAAGTGATGGAGAAAGATCTATCAAGCAAACAGAAGACAAAAGAGCAGGGGTTGCTATTCTTATTTCAGACAAAACAGACTTTAAGCTAACAATGATCAAAAAGGTCAAAAATGGGCATTACATAATGATAAAAGGTTCAATTCAGCAAGATGACTTAACTGTCCTAAATATATATTCACCCAACATTAAAGCACCCAGATTTACAAAACCAAGTTCTTAGAGACCCACAAAGAGACTTAGATAACCAAACAATAATAGTGGAAGACATTAACTCCCTACTCAGATCATCCAGGCAGAAAACTAACAAAGATATTAGGGACTTAAACTCAGCACTTGACCAAATGGACCTAACAGATATCTACAGAATACTCCACCCAACAACAGAATATACATTCTTCTCATCTGCACATGGCACGTATTATAAGACTGACCACATGCCCAGCCATAAAGTAATTCTCAACAAATAAAAAAAACTCATAACAATCATGCTCTCAGACTACAGCACAATAAATAAATAAATAAATAAATAAATAAATAAATAAATCAACAAAGAAGAATGCAATACCAAGAAGATTTCTCAAAACCATACAATTCCATGAAAACTAAACAACTTGCTCCTGAATAACTTTTAGGTAAAGAAGGATATTAAGGCAATGAAATTAATTCTGTAAAACTCATGAAAACAAAAATATATCAGAATTTGTAAGACACAGCTAACGTAGTGTTAAGAGGAAAGTTTATAGCACTAAACACCTACATCAAAACATTAAAAAGATCTCAAATTAATAACCAAACATCACACCTAAAGGAACTAGGAAAACAATAGCAAACCAACCACAAAGCTAGCAGAAGAAAGTAAACAACCAAAATCATAGCTGAACCAAATGAAATTGAGACATAAAAATCCACACAAAAGAGCAACAAAACCAAAACTAGTCCTTTGAATGAATAAATAAGATTGACAGACTGCTGCCTAGATTAATAAAGAAAAAAGGGAGAAGATCCAAATAAACATAATCAGAAATGACAAAGGTGATATTGCCACTGACCTCAGAGAAATACAAAAAAACCTAAGACACTGTAGCAGACACCTCTGTGCACTCAAACTGGAAAACCTAAAAGAAATGGATAAACTCCTGGAACCCTAAAACCTCCCAAGACTGAACCAGGAAGAAACTGAATTCCTGAACAGACAAATAAAAAGTTCTAAAATTGAATCTGCAATAAAAAACCTACCAACCAGAAAAACCCCTGGAGCAGATGGATTCACAGTCAAATTCTACCAAACATATAAAGAAGACCTGTTACCAATCCTACTGGAATTATTTCCAAAAATTGAAGAGGAGGGACACCTGCCTAACTCATTCTTTGAGGCTAGCATGATTCTGATACCAAAACGTGGCAAAGACACAACAAAAAAAGAAAACTTCAGGTCAATATCCCTGATGAATATAGATGCAAAACTACTCAGCAAAAACTAGGAAACTGAATCCAGCAGCCCATCACAAAGCAAGTCCACCACAATCAAGCCGCCTTCATTCCTTGGATGCAAGGTTAGTTCAACATAGGCAAATCAATAAGTGTGATTTGCCACATAAACAGAATTAAAAACAAAAACCATATGATCATCTCAATAGAAATAAAAAGACTTTCAATAAAATTCAAGAACTCTTTATGTTAAAAACTACCAACAAACTGGGCATCAAAGGAACATACCTCAAAATAATGAGAGCCATCTATAACAAACCCACAGTCAACATCATACTGAACAGGCAAAAGCTAGAGACATTCCCCTGAGAACCAGAACAAAAAAGGATTCTCATTCTCACCTATTCAACATAGTATTGGAAGTCCTAGCCACAGCAATCAGGCAAGAGAAAGAAATAAAAGGCATCCAAGTAGGAAAATAGGAAGTCAAACTATCTCTCTACACTGACAATATGATACTATAGCTAGAAAACCCCATGGTCTCTGCCCAAAGGCTTGTGGAACTGACAAATAACTTCAGTAAAGTTTCAGAATACAAAATCCATGTACAAAAATCAGCAGTATTTTCATACACCAGTAATGTCCAAGCTAAGAGCCAAATCAAGAACACAATACCATTCACAATAGCCACAAAAAGAATGAAATACTTAGGAATATAGCTAACCAAGGAGGTGAAAGATCTCTCCCAGAAGAATTACAAAACATGGCTGAAACAAATCAGAGACAACACAAACAAACAGGAAAACACTCCATGATCATGGGCTGGAAGAATCAATATTATCAAAATGGCCACACTGCCCAAAGCAATTTACAGATTCAATGCTTTTCCTATCAAACTACCAATGTCATTTCTCACAGAATTAGAAAAAAAATTCAAAAACTCAAATCAAAAACGGGCCCAAATAGCCAAAGCAATCCTAAGGAAAAAGAACAGAGCCATTACACCACTCAACTTTAAACTATACTACAAGGCTACAGTAACCAAAACAGCATAAAACAACAGACACATAGACTGATGCAACAGAATAGAAAACTCAGAAATAAATCTATACACCTACAGCCATCTGATCTTTGACAAAGTCAACAAAAATAAGCAGTGGAGAAATGACTCCCTATTCAATAAATGGTACTGAGATAACTGGCTATTCAAACACAGAAAATGGAAACTGGACTCCTTCCTTTTACCATATACAAAAATCAACTCAAGATAGATTAAAAACTTAAATGTAAGACTTAAAACTATAAAAATCCTAGAAAAAAAAAAGCCAGTATATTCAGTTCTGAACATAGACCTTGACAAAGATTTCATGATGAAATCTCCAAAAGCAATTGCAACAAAAACAAAAATTGACAAGTGGGACCTAAACTAAAGAGCTTCTGTACAGCAAAAGAAACTGTCAACAGAGTAAACAGACAACCTACAGAATAGGATAAAATTTTTGCAAACTATGCATCTTACAAATGTCTAATATCCAGAATCTATAAAAATTATAAACCAATCAACAAGCAAGAAACAACTCCATTAAAAAATGGGCAAAGGACATGGACAGATACTTCTCAAAAGAAGACATACACATGGCCAACAAGCATATAAAAAAAATGCTCAACATCACTAATCATTACAGAAATGCAAATTAAAACCATAATGAGATATCATCTCACACCAGTCAGAATGGCTATTACTAAAGTCATAAAATAACAGATGTTGCCAAGTTTGCCAAGAAAAGGGAATGCTTATACACCGCTGGTGAGAATGTAAATTAATTCAGCCATTGTGGAAAACAGTTTGGAGATTTCTCACAGAACTTAAAACAGAACTACCATTCAACTCAGCAATCCCATTACTGGGTATATACCCAAATGAATATAAATCATTCTACCAAAAAGACACAGGTGGCCAGGCGTGGTGTCTCACGCCTGTAATCCCAACACTTTGGGAGGCCAAGGCAGGCGAATCACGAGGTCAGGAGTTCTAGCCCAGCCTGGCCAACATGGTGAAACCCTGTCTCTACTAAAAATACAAAAAATTAGCTGGGCATCATGGCGGGTGCCTGTAATCCTGGCTACTCAGGAGGCTGAGGCAGGAGAATCTCTTGAACCAGGGAGGCGGAGGCTGCAGTGAGCCAAGATCACATCACTGCATACCAGTCCAGGCAACAGAGTGAGACTCTGTCAAAAAAAAAAAAAAGACACAAGCACTTATATATTCACTGCAGCACTATTCACAATAGCAAAGACATAGAATCAAACTAGATGCCCAATGGTTGACTGGATAAAGACAATCTGGTGCAAATACACTGTGGAATACTATGCTGCCATAAAAAGGAATGAAATAATGTCCTATGTAGCAACATGGATACAGCTGGAGGACATTATCCTAAACAAATTAATGCAGGAACAGAAAAAATACCATATGTTCTCAATTGTAAGTGGGAGGTAAACACTGAGTACATATGGTGACAAAGAGAGGAAAAATACACACCAGGGCCTAACTGAGGATGGTGAGTGGGAGGAGAGTGAGAGTCAAAAAACTACCCTTTGGATACTATGCTCACTACCTGGGTGACAAAATCATGTGTACACCAAACCCCAGAAACATGCAATTTATACATGTAAGAAACCTACATGTGTATGCCCTGAACCTAAAATTAAGTTGAAAAAGAAAATAAATAAAAGTTCTGGAAAAAAAGAAGATGAAGCATGCCTCATTTTCATAAAAACTGTGAAGTCATTATTCTTCAGGGGGAAAAGCTTATGAATATATACATAGAAAGAGAGGCAGAGAGACAGAAATACATGTTGTATGATAAGCAAATTGTTCTTTGTATTTTCCAAAGCATTCTGGGAAATTTACTTATTCAAAAAAATTCTAAAAGAAGGGAAGGAAAGACAGGCAGATGTAGAAAGAAAGGAAGATGGATACAGAGAAAGAGAATAGGTTGTGGATTAAGAAGTATAAGCAAAAGATAAGAATTACATTAAGCTTTTAAGATAGGTAGAAACTGCATTTCAGAAAAGGGAGAAAATTCATTTATAAAAGCACAGTGGTGTTTAGGATTAAAAGCCCAGAGGGAAGACGAAGCTTCCAATTAGTAAGTGGAATGGCCCAACCAAGGTAACACTGTCCACATGGGCACATATGGGCTCCAAAGGGACACAGGACAGAATGTAGTTAAGACAGGACCAGAAGAGTTCAGGCAATTAGGTAATGGTAAGCTCTGAAGGCTTCTGAACTAAGTGACACCATGAAATGACACTTAAGATCATTTGAAAGTCAACATTTTCAATGTCTATTAAGACTTTCTCACCTTTTCAACAATAACTCCCAAATCTAATTACTATATCATTTGGATCTTTACCTGTTTTACATCTCCATTTAGATATCTTGCTATCACAGCAGACAAAGTCAATGATAGATAGATTGATTGATCTATCTATCTATCTATCTATCTATCTATCTATCTATAGAGAGAGAGAAACAAGCTTGTCATCTTACTGCCAAAATCACTTCGACACTATAATTTCCTAACGTTCCCAGTTATCCATACCTTGGACCTATTTACCTTATATTTCTTTTCTTCTTCCCTTCCTTCCTTCTTCCTCTCCCTCCTTCCCTTCCTTCTTCCCTTTCTTCTTTCCTTCACTCCTAGATACCAGCAATTGCCAAATGCAACTGAATTCCATTTTACAGTCTTGAGAATCTACCAGTTGAGCAATCTACCCTACTTCAGGCTCTTCTCATTCAGTATACAGTATAGAGCAATAGTTCCCTAACTGGCATCCTTTTACGCAGTCTTTTTGTCCTCCAACTCATATTGCACACAATATCTCTTGGTGCATGTTCTCCAATACTCCACTCCTTGTGCTACTATGTCTTCATTCAAGCTCTACTCTCTGCCTGGAATGGCTGGTCATCTCTCTTAAGTCTAGGAAATTCATAACTTCTCTAAGGATGCAGCTCAAAATGGAACCACCATCTACAGGACCTGAACCACTTTTCCCTCCATACTTTTAGGGTTCTTGATAAATACCTTTATTATAGCAGGTATTATTTATTGTTGTATGGCACTCTCCCCCAATTAGACACTAAGTCGCTATAAAGTAGAGACTGTGTCCTGCTTATCTTTGCATCCCAGCATCTAGCACAATTTCCAGTCCACAGAAGTCAATACATATTTGTTAAAGAAATCAATATCTTAGGTCAAAGGAGAAAGGCTATTCCCCTGAACCTCTCCCTATCCAATACCTTACCCAACTTCTTCATTCAATAAATATTGATTACCTCCCACATTACCTATACAACACACACACACACAATTATTTAATAAGCCCTTTGGTGATCTGGGTCTGTCTACAACCTTGGCCTGATACCATATCATTCTCTACTGTGTACATTATTTTCAAGAAACACTCAACTATCTGTAGTTCTCTGGACATATAATCTTCTCTCACTTCTTTCTGCCTCTGTATCTACTGTTTGGTCAGACTGGAATTCTTTTTGACTGTTTGCCTACCTAGGAAATATTTATTTATTATTTAATTTTTGGCTGGTTGCTAACTCCTTAGTTAAGCTGGCTGGCTTGCTTATGTATTTACTTATTTATTTATTTGAGACAGTGTCTCACCCTGGAGTGCAGTGGCACAATGTCAGCTCACTGCAACCTCTGTTTCCTGGATTCAAAAAATTCTCAGGCCTCAGTCACCTGAGTAGCTGGGATTACAGGTGCTTGCCACCATGCCTGGCTTATTTTTGTGTTTCTGGTAGAGACAGGGTTTTACTATGTTGGCCAGGCTGATCTCAAACTCCTGGCCTCAAGTGATCCACCCACCTCAGCCTCCCAAAGTGCTGGAATTACAGGCATGAGCCCCTGCACCCAGCCTTAAGCTGGCTTTGTCTTCTTTGTTTTCTGGTCTCCCTAGACCCAAATACAACTCCATCACCACATTCATCACTCTATTAGTACCTCCACTACCAAGCATTATTCTTAGCACATTATACAGATTATTCTTATAAGAGAAGCATCTTAACATCATAACCCTGTTATGCCTATTTTCATGGCAAAACTGAGGTAAATTTAGTCTACTGCCTTTCTGGAATGAGAGCCAGGAAACATTTTCTGCAAAGAACCAGATATTCAATATTTTAGGTTTTGTGGACTATTCAATCTCTATTGCAACTACTCAACTCTTATAGTGCAAAGGCAGCCACAGCTAATACATGGCCATGTTCTAGTAAAAGTTTATTTCATAAAAACAGATGGCAGGCCTGATTTGGCCAGTAGGCCATAGTTTGCTTATACTGGTTCTAAAGACTCAATCAAACTTCATCAAATTAAATTGCATCGACAGTGTTAGAAGCTAAAACCCAATCCCTGCTTCCAAATGATTCCCTTATCTCATCCCAAAGTTTTCAGTACATGAAACCTTTAAGAAATTACTTTGTAGGTAAATCCATAGTAGCAACTCAACGATCAGTTGTAGAACTGAACTGAATGAGACAGAAATGGGGCCCTGAGGCTGATGTTTGTGTTAATCTCCTACTTATCCCCCATAACCCTCCGCTAAGGGCAACTGGATCTTAACTAGATGTCCTTGCCCCCAGTACTGATTTCTCACCATTAGATAACCTTTAGTCTAAGAGGAACAGCCAGCCCAAGACTCCATCCTGTGCCTGCAACATTTACCTGGCCTTCATCTCAGTTTCTGATGTTACTGGTATAAAAATAAAGTTAACTGAAAGCAGACCACAAATAGAAATAAGCTTCCACACTAAAGTGGGCCACAAGTTTCAGCCTAAGAAGTGAACACTTTATAGTGTTCTGAGCATTGTTTCACAGAGTTAGAGCAGTTCTCTAACCTAGTCCATTTTTTATACAAGTAGCATAACAACCAGAAAAAAATGGATAAGGGAAAAAAAAGATAAAAAAGAGAAGCTTACTGAATTATAAGCCCCTGGAAGACAGGAATCATGTCTCATTCACCCTTACCTACCCAGCATAGTGATGAATGAATGAATGAATGAAAATGTATGAATGAATGAATACATTTATGAAGCTAAGATTCTAAATAATTAAGCTTGCTGAAACACAGTTTCCAAATTCCCTCAAGTATGCTGTAAAACCAGTGGAGAAGTTGAAACCTTCCAGCTGTGAGTGAGGGAATAACCTATATCTTACTTTCTGTAGCCAACTCACCATCTTGAGTGTTTGGACTCAGGATTTGGGTTCGGAGTTCCTCCAGGCTAATTCCCAGACACCTACAGATCTCCTCAGGGTTATAGGGTTCAGGATGAAGGGCATCTTCTGTGACCAACAACATTTCTTCTAGACTAATCCCTAGTTTAGCCTGCACCTCGTCCAGCCGCAGTATGTTGTCCCATTGCAAGTTTTTGTATTTAGCCAGGAGCTGCAAATTCAAACCGAGATAATGGTCAATTTTTATTTCAGAATTTGATATGTACTATTTTAATTAGCCAGATTCAACTTCAAGCTGTTTTTGTTGTTGTTGTTGTTGTTGTTTTCCATTCAACCTCTCTAAATTTCCCACCATTACTTGGAAATGCATACTGGCTTCAGAAGCCTGGAATTAAACATGTTTGTATGACACTCACTGACTAGTTAAGTATTTGTCCTGAAACACACACACACACACACATGCACACACACTCAACTAATCCCTCACTGTTTTTTTTTTTTTTTTTTTTTTTGGCCTGTCACCACTTTCCCTCGGGGCTATTTCTTTGAATAATTTTACTCTTTTATCCCTATTCAGTTCATGCCTACTGCATTCCTCCCTAGGAAGTCAAGAGAAAACTACTTACATCTCATGTGACCTGGGTCCTGAAAGGATACTGTACGTCCAATTAGGGTACTTCCTGTTTACTATATGTCTCTTTCAAAATGGCATTATATGGGCATTTGGGGTAAAGTCATAAATTTGAAATGAAAACTTCCTCGGTGACCTTATGTGAAGCACTTCATTAGGTCACTGGTGGTAGTAGAGTTGTATGTTCCTCTATCCTCAAGAAAAAGAATTTGGCTTCTAACTGCATCCTGAGGTATCTCCTCAATCTGACAGCAAAGGTTAAGTACAAACCAAATCTGTAACCACCCATGGGAACCCCAATCCAGAATATATTTCTGTCATTCTCCCCAAACAATATCAGAGTAGGTGGCAATCAAAACAGGGAAGATTTCTCTCATCCTGAGGTCTACAATATTCATGGCCTGGGTGTGAGGACAGAGGGGCAGTTTAAACAGCAAAAAAAAAAAAAACAAGAGAAGGGGAAATCAGTCTTCAAGAAAATGTGCATCTGATTTACTCTTCCATTATGTTGATGATTTTCTTTCTTTTTGACAGGAAGCGGGGTTTACCAAAAGACTATTGTACTCTGGTTACAGCCACTGACATCTGAAGAATGTTAATAACAGAAGTTCTTATATTAATTTAATCCTCTTTTTAAAACCCTGGCTTGTATATTTGAAATGAGTTAATGATTTTAAGGCCAAACTGGGAAATAAAACAACAGAACTATGATTTTTGGTTCAATTATTTCATGGAACATGGTGTCATTAAAGAAAAAAAAAGAAAACAAAAACATGAGCTAAGACTTCTTCCGACCTGTTTGCTTAGCACATTTAGTTCATTAGCAGTACTGGGTTGATAGCTCCACAGACTGACCCATTCATCCATTCATTCATTCATTCATTTCATTCACTCATTCATGTTCTATATTCCAATGTATTCCAAAAATAATTTGAGAAAACTTACAAAGATATACATAATACAAAAGAATAAATATATATTTATTTTATATGAAAAAAAGAGCTGAAGTCAATGATCTCCTACAATGATGCTTTCTGGCAACACATCCACAATCCAACTGAGATAAGCAATGAAGCTAACAAAAATAATAGTGCGATATAGTCTAAAATATGCCCCATATTTCTTATAATCTTCAACAATCCCGTGAGACAGATATTATTTCTCTATTTAGAAAATAATAGTAGGCTGGGTGTGGTGGCTCAAGCCTGTAATCCCAGCACTTTGGGCAGCCAAGGCGAGTGGATCACTTGAGGTCAGGAGTTCAAGACCAGCCTGGTCAACATGGTGAAACCCCATCTCTACTAATAATACAAAAATTAGCTGAGCATGGTGGTGCACGCCTGTAATCCCAGCTACTCGGAAGGCTGAGGTAGAAGAAACACTTGAACCCGGGAAGCGGAGGTTGCAGTGAGCTGAGATCGTGCCATTGTACTCCATCCTGGGCAACAAGAGCGAAACTCCATCTCCAAAAATAATAATAATAGTAAGTGACTTGTCCAAAGTCACTTAACAAGGCCAGGTGTGGTGGCCTCATTAATCCCAGCTTTGGAAGGCTGAGGTGGACAGATCATTTGAGGACATGAGTTCAAGGCAAGCCTGACCAACATGGCGAAACCTCGTCTCTACTAAAAATACAAAAATTAGCTGGGCATGGTGGCATGTGCCTGTCATCCCAGCTACTCAAGAGGCTGAGGAATGAAAATCGTTTGAACCCAGGAGGCAGAGGTTGCAGTGAGCGGAGATGGGACCACTGTGCTCCAGCCTGGGTGATGAAGTAAGACTCTGTCTCAAAAAAACAAAAACAAAAAAACAAAGTATCTCAACTAGTTAATAACAGAGTTGGAAACTGAATCCAGGTCTTATAACTCTTTCTTGCTTCCCCTAGGCCACATTCTCAATGAGGTATGGATGATGACTATATCATGTTACCCATATGAGTTCAAATCACTGATCAAGTCTTAGAAACGCATTTCAAAACACAAACCTAGATCTGTGCTAGAAGTGAACATTCCAGTAATTTAAAAACACTTTGATAAATGGGTTCCTTCCAAACAAAAAAAGAAAAACATCAGAGAACTGCCCCCAAGAGATAACAGTGGGCTCTTTCTAAGCTTTTGATCTCCAAGTTCCCATTCCCATTCTCTCTTGAACCAGTCACATTGCTCCAGGCACTTGATCCAAGAAAACTGGGCCAGTGATGTGTGGGGAGAAAGTCTGCAAGAGATGGCTGCAGCCCACAAGATTCGGTTTTCAAAGGCAGCCTCCCGATGTGCTCTTCTGCAGATTAAGGCAGTTCACATTCACTCCAGCAATATCCCACTTTACTGTGACATGAGTTGTCCAGTGAGCCCTCAGCTGGAGAATCCACACAACCAATTTGGTGTGTATTTCAATTAAGGATGAAATCTACCATATGCCCCCAATGACAGCTGCACAGCCCATGAGCTATTGAATTATACTACATTGAGGGAGTCAAATAGAAAAGCCTCTTAAGCCCTTTGAAATTTGGCTTGGAAAACAGAAAGATGACTTTTGGATGAAGGAAATGGGTGGATAAGATAATCGTTGCTCAAAGACAGAGCTTCGTGAAGGCACTTGTGGCCCAGGTGACTGACCTCCTTCACATTTGTGAAGCAAGGCTATGAGTCAGGGCTATGGGTTATTTTGTCACAACTTTCTCACTCAGTAGTAGGGCGGGGAAATAAGAGAAGGCAGTTCTTTGTCCACATTAAGCATTTTCTTTTCACCATGGCAAACATTAAGTATTCATATCAGATACCACTTCTGAGAGGTTCCTGAGCTCTGTTCCATGCTCTGTGGACAAGAAAGCAGGCAACAAGTGCTTTGTCCACAGTCATGGAAAGAGGCACTGATAAATAGTGCTAAAACTCTGGTTTAGGTTGGTTTCTCTCAGATGCAGGCCCTGTGACAAAAATTTGAGGGTAAGAATTTGAGGGGAAGGTGATCCTAAGAAACATTAATAGAGGAATGGAAAGTGAGACAGGAAGAGAAGTCAATATGAGGTATACTGATGTTGGCAGGTGAGTCTGGGCCTGCTGAGCTTCAAATCACAGGTCCTCTTGAACCTGTATGTGTAAAGCTCAGTCCTGTCCTACCATGGGCAAGAAAGCCAAAGTATTTACCCAATAACTCCCAGTTATCACTGATTGAGGCAGCTCTCAAGGATATTAACTCCTTAGCACTTTCAGGTTGTCCCAGACACAAACAAAAATACTAAGCCCTCTGCTCTTGGTCTGAGACTCCCTGGGTCTTCGGGTAAGAGGGTATGGTAGAGAAAGTGTTAACATATTCATGAAGAACTCTCATCATCTCCTACTTTTTGGTCAACTTCTAGTCCATCCTACCTTCTCAAAACCTATCAATGGCAGCACTATGCTTTTCACCAACCATTCATTGTGTCTTGAAGCTGCAGCCCTTATTGACTCAAAGCTTTTTCTTCATTTCCTTCATTCATGTGCATCTGCTCACAATGAGTGTTTACTGAGTGCCTATTACTTTCCAGGCCCCAGGCAGACAGCAGTGAGTAAGGCATACATGGCTCCTGACCACGTGCAGCTCACAGTCCACCAGAAAAGACAGAGGTTAAATTAAAACTATGTTTAACATAAAGAACTTAATCTAATTGTGATAAACTGCTATAACAGAAAAATACATGACATGGTAAGGGCACATAAAAGAGTGTTTAACCTAACTGAGGCCAGAAGGCAGTCAAGGAAAACTTCCTCAAAATAATGAAGTATATGCCAGAAGGAAAACAAAAATCGAATCAGAGAGAGCCTGTACCCAACCCTTACTAGGTCCAGTCAGAGCTTCTCTCATATCTCTCCCTTTTTATCCCATCCTCACTGATACTCTAGTACCTACTTCTCTTCAACCAAGGCAAAAGCTTCTGCTACCATATTAATATTTCTAAAATACCTATAACAACCACTGCTTTCAAAGCCAAGCCTGGGTAAGCCTGAGCATAGCACTGAAGGTCCTGCCACAGTCTGGTTCCACTAAACACATTACCCCTATTCCCCAGTATGTATGTCCTCTGCCATGCAGCTTGGACTCACCATTGCCTGAATACTCCATGCTAGAGTCTTGGCAGAGTGTGCACTATTGAATCAACTGGCTGAGTGAAATTGGCTACGTTCTTGAGTATTTAATTTTTCTCTGCTCAAATTCAAGGAAACTGCCAAAACCCTGAGAATATTATGCCAACTTCTCCTCACATTCTATCACCAGACAAAGAATAAGTTTCATACTGACTACTAAGTGACAGGAACTGAAAACTCATGACTGATGGACCCTGACCAGACAGGCCCTGTAAAGAATCACTATAAATTTTCCTTGAAGTGTCAGAGGATCATATGAAACTCTCTCCTTCACTGCTTCTCATGTTGTCACAAGGAGCTCAGGGTATACAAAAAGCAACAGTATAATTTCTCTTCCCTACTTGACTTCCCATAATACTTATTATGGGCATCACACATTTTATTATTCAATATAACTAAGGGATACTGTATAAGGAAAGCACTCTGGAAACATTTAAGCCCCAACTATGTGTAAAATATGAAAAATTTTGTACCTACTAAAGATCCCTGGTTACTTTATCATAAAAATGTGCTTCATTAAAATATCATTTATACAAGTAGTAATTATAAATCTCTATTGAGTTTGCTTTGAAAAAATTTTAATTTTAGTCAAATGCTCTACAAGGCTCTGACTTTTTATGAATTTGCATCAATTAGCTTTTGAAAGCTCGTGGACAGAGAGAAACAGAGATAGAGACAGAGAAACAAGGTGAGACAGAAGTTGAGAACAGAAGAAATTGCTAGCATTAAGGCAAAACAAAGAAAAATTGTCTTTATTGGTTTAGTGTACTTCTCTATGTTAACTTGATTTAAAAAAAAAAAAAAAAAAAAAAAAAAAAAAGGACTTTTTTTCCAAAAAGGATCTGAGAAAAATAGGAAGAAAGGAAAAATAAATGTTATTCATTACAACTTTGCCATGTGGAGCCCTAGCTGATCAGTCTCATTTTCAAAACTATCTTGACCTGGCCATTCTTGAACTGACACTTCATTATTATTGCTGGAAAGCAGAAAGTTTGTTCAAACTGAGATAAGCTTTTTTAAAAAATATTTTTACATGAGAGTTTATTTATTTAATGAGACCATCTTCAAACAAAAATCATATTCATTCACATGTTGCCAAAAATGGAAGAATAGAACCATATTGCAAAGAAAATATGCTTAGTAGAATTCCAGTCTATATTCCTAAGCAAAAGCATATTCCTAATATCAATATCTCTGAGTAAAGTGCACATTAGCAGTTTTATCTTCATTTCCCTTTTGTATGAAACCTGGGATTTTAGTGATTTGCAGCAACACGATTTAGAAACATTTTCCATCTTGATAAAGTCTTTCATTTTACTTTCTTCCACATTTTAAAAGAGAAAAATTCAGAGTATTTAAAACAATGTGTTTATCTACGTCAATTGGGAGGAGTGTGTAGCAAAAAGCCAAATTCAGATGCCAATTTTGCTGACCAAAGTACCTCTAAAATGCATATGGGGTTATGCAGTTAAACTGAGAAAACATCCTCAAGAACAGGAGGTTCTGCAGTGGATTAAGATCTTCAGCTACTACTGCTTCCAAAGGAGATGCCCTTTTTCTAGTTAACTCTCAGAAAACATTCCCACATCCCAGTAACTTTTACAACAGAGACTCAGCACCACAATTTCATCCGTCATTTTCTTCTTGTATCTTTGGGAGAGTAGTCACAACATGAACTGATTTTACATGTCTAATACTTATTTCAGCTCACCTATGGATCTGGTAGAGGATATCTAATTTCGTGATAAAACTTTGAAAACAATGTTGTGTATGTTTGAGGTCTCCTTAGGAAGGCAACACTTACTCATCAACCTCAAGATGAAAGGTCAACAAGACTAAGCCCTCAAACAAATAAGACACTAATTTCTTCCATCTCCTGAAAAAGGAAGTGTGTCGTAAAAGAAAAAAAAGTTCATCGAACCTTTGATATTAAAAAGTTTACAGCACTGTTTCTCTACACATATGCACTGATCAAATACTATGAAGAGTTCAACATTAAAGCACTTCTATTACATTATTTTTAGACATTATCTTAATAAGTAAATTTAAAAAATAAAACATTTAAATCATAATTTTTCAAAAAATGTATACCCCCCAAATATTCTAGAAACAAAAAGCTTTATTTTCCTGGCTCAGTATATCTCTAATTTCCTGAATTTCCCAACCTCAGAGGATAGAAGTAAAAGGAGAAGTGCTAAGTCAGTAACAAGGGAAAACTACACTTTACACACCTCCACAGGATCTAGTCCAGTGCTGAGCATATAATAGGTACTTGTAAAAAACTGCGAAATTGTGCAAAATAAAGTACAGAGTAGGTGATGCAGGGAGTAGTCATTCATCTATTCAACAAATGTTTATCCTGTGTCTATTCAGCTTAAGCACCACATCAAGCATTAGGGATATAAGAGTTAACAAGACAAACACCGCCTCAGTTCTCAGGTAAAACTGAATCTGAAAGAAGAGACAGACATTAAATAAATGATTGTGATAAGTGCCATAACTGAAAAATAAAGTGCTTCAAAATATAAAGGGGGCTCTAACTTAGTCCAGGAGTAAGCAAGTCAGGGAAGGCTTCCTTGAGGGACATTTAGACTAAGACTTCAAAGAGGGCTGAAGGAAGAATGTCCTGGGCAGGTGCAAAGTCTCTGAAATGAGAATGAGTCTCATGGCTGGAGTGTAAGGAAAGCAGGTGATGCTAAGAGATGAAGAGGATGAGGTGCACAGGTCTCAGATATGGTGGCTCTCCAGGTGGTGATATGGACTTTTTACTTTACTCCAATGAAATAGGAAGCTTTTGAAAGGTGTGAAGCAGGGGAATTTAAATTGCTTAGATTTAAATTTCTAAACTATCATGCTGTTATTTAAAGAATGATTGGGAAAGAGATGAGCATGAATTTAAGGAACAGTGAGAAGGCTAATGTGATAGTCAATAACTGATGATGAGACCCATGGAAAAATATAAGGTATGGGAAAGATTGAGTTCAATTTCAACATGCTCAGTTTGAGAGGTCTATGATTCATTCAAGTAAAGATGGTCAATAAGGCATTGGATATAGAGGTTTGGAGCTCAGCCAAGAAAGCCTTAGTTGAAGATGTTTATTAGGAAGTCATCATCATAGAGATGGAAGTTGAAGCTTAGGGCATGAGACCAACAGAAGAAAGACTACTAGAAAGAAGAAGACCAAGGTCAAGGCCTTGAAGAATACTGAATTTAAACTTCTGTGGGAGGAGGAGTGAATTCCTGCCATCCCTTCATCCCTGCCCAGGGCGGGTCAGTGGGGGGAATGGCTAAAACCCAAAAGAAATAGCAACAAAAATATAAGGGGGAAAAAACGGAAGTGAAGTATACTGGAAACCAAAGGAAGAGAATGTTTCAAGAGGGAAAGACTGGTTAACTCTGTTGAAAGGTAAGAAATAACAATGAGAAATAAGATGAAGACTGAAAAGGGTCCACTGGATTTACCAATGAAAAAATCTTTGGTGGCCTAAGAAAGAGTAAATTCAATATTATGGAGAAGGCAGAAGTGAGATTTTAGTAAATTAAGGAATAAGAGGGAGGTAGAGGAGTAAAGATAATACATATAAAGCAATTTTTGAGAAGTTTAGCTGTGAAGAGAATGAAAAAGTAGAAATAGAAATAGTAGATGGACAGAGTTGTGAGGCTTAGGGTAGACTTTTCTAATACAAAATGCTAGAATAGGTAGAGTCTGATAGAAAGGATTTAGTAGAGAAATAGAGGTAAGGAACAGGCTAAAGATGGAGTGAGTTCCCTGCAGCCACACAGGGAAGGGCTGGCTTTGACAGCAGATGCAGATATAGAGAGACATGCAGATATGATGGCAGGAAGCCAAAGTCTATGTGACTACATCTATTTCCAACATGAAATATGGGAGAAGATCACTTTTGGAAGTTAGGCTGAATCAAGTAATAGGTGTTTGAGAGAAGTAAAGAAGGTCTGAAATTATTACTACTGAGAAAATAGATTTCAGGCTGTATTTAGGACCTGGTAAAGGTTGGTAATCGTAAGTCTTAGGTGATATCTATCAGTATCCATCAGGAGATCAAAGCAAGAGTGGAAGAAAACACAGTGGAGCTCCTGACCCAGAATCCACTTCCTAGCCTCCAGCCTCAGTCCTCTCTCCAACTTTCTAGTCATATCATGAGCTATTCTGGATTATTTATAACATTCAATTCCTGTGTCACTTTTTGGATCACTGGATTACTTACTATGTGATCACATATTAACCATTTCCTGTTTCATAATCCCTCAACTTGAACTCAACTCTACTGTCCACTCTCTCTAGTCCCATGTCCTATGCCCCTTTGTATATCTTCATGCTGCTAGAACTACAATAGCTACCCAATGAAAACTACCTAAATAGATTTAAGGTTTAACTGTGGGGGTTTTCTAAAGAGAGACTTCCAAGACTCCCTGCTGGTTTGTGTTTCCCTAGTAGACATGGAAAAATCTTCCTGGGTACTGGGTGTGGGGAGAGTGCACCAATCCTGTATTTTTGGAGTGACAAATGATAACCCAATACAAAAACTGCATTTTAGAGGACCAGAAGGGGTGAGGCTGCCATCACTTTTGTTGAGGAAACAAGACCAGCTGTGGTCATTCCCATCAATTGTCTTTCTCCACCCATAGACCTAACCCATAACTCTGATTCACATATATAAGCTGCCCTTTTCTTCCCAGTGCCACCCCAGAAGACTCAACTGGTTCGTCTGTCTTCTGAGTTAGAAATCAGATTTCTCTGTACCCAAAGACCTTCAGTTGGAATTTTGCTGCAGTCAGAATGTTGACCGAAAATTTGGGGAAAGAGATAAAGTAATAGAGAACAATGAAAATAAAGACAAGAAAAACCTTACTTCAAGTTTCGCTAGCTTGCCAAGTTCATACCTTCGCAGCCAGCCGACACTCCATCACCCTGATATTGTACTGAGAAGTTGCTGCCTTATTCATCTCCACACAACTGTTGGCAATCACAAACACTGCTCCACTTGGGAGTTTTACATCAGTTGCCCTCAGAGGACTAAATTCTATCAACTTGGCCTGTTAGAAGAAAAATGAAAGGAGAAATATAATTTATTAGAATGCAGAAAATGTTCAAGTGTTTATGTATGTATTTATCTTAACAAAGCATTTTCTCAAAAATGCATTCATTCATTCAAATATTACTTATTGACCTCCAGGTGCTGTACTAGGCACTGGAAATACAATGAACAAGAAAGACACTGCCACTCCTCTCATAGAGCCTACAGTCAAGTGGGAAAGACAGTCTAGTAGACAGACAAATACATTTCCAAGTTGTGTTACAATGGTAGCAAAGCACAGATGCTCTATGGACACAAAGCTGAAGCATCCGATCAGATACAGCCTAGTGTAGGCTCCACTCAGTTGAAAAGAGAAGTCTAAACTGAGTCCTAAAAGATGAGCAAAAGTAGGGCAGACAGAGGGTTTCTTTCCTCAAAAAGCATGTCAAGAAGAGGGAATAACTTAGGCAAGTCCTGGAGCAAAAAACAACATGGGATGTTAATGGAGCTACGGGCATGGAAATTTGGTCTGGGGCTTACAGTTTGAGGGGTGAGAAGTGGTAAGAGGTTAGGATAGAGGGGTAAAGCAGGGGTCAGATGGTAAAGTGTTTTGTAAGCCCAAAGAACTTGGACTGTGTTCAGATTTTATAGCTAACTTACATTAATATCAGGACTCTGGCCCTCATGTCTGCCTGTTGAGTCTCATCCAAAACACCCAAAGTATTTTCTTAGTATTAAAACAAATTTCCTCATGCCTCATGTCTTTGGCTTAGGGGAATCAATAACAAATATTCTTAATAAGAAGGAATCCAGGTGTTCTTGGAAAATAGCCAAGCCTGTAGGAATCTGATGAAAAACTAAGAAAATGTTTTAAAGAAATGTTTGCTCTATTTTGGAAATGAGCAGCTTATGGGCAACAACTCAAACCTCTGCTCTGCCTAAAGGAGTTGATAGCCAAGGGGAAGTGGTATCCAGCTAAGGAATTCATTCCTGGCTTACTGTCAACATTCTTTTTCCCACCACTGAAGCCCCAAAAATGTTGACAAAGAAAAATGATACCAAAGGGTAAATTATAAAAAGAGGGACTATGAATATATGTGGTAAGAGAACTATGATTTGGGTTTAAAACCAACATGAGATTATAAAAATGCCATGAGATGAAATGATTTAGGACAGGAGCGGGAAATGAGGTTCCAATAACTAGGGAATTGAGAAAGCTCATCTTAACAATGAAGAAAAATAGAAGAAGGGAAAAAGCTAGACACATGAGAAAAACAGACCTGAGGTATCATTCTGGAAGCGTAAGAGAAAGGCAATCAACATGAAATAGAGTAGGTTAACTGGTGGCAGGCTTGAGTTACAAGCAGCTGGGAAATAATATCCTACAATAGAGCCTAATATAGGAGGCTGTCCATAACCAAGCATCCTGGGGCTCTCAGGGCCTTCCTCTCCATGTAAATTTTTCCACTAGGAATTTCCAAATGGTTTCTATTTGGAATGCTACCTACAGTTCCTTCTTCTGCAAGAAATGATATAGACTGGTCCATGCCTCCTCCTTCAGTACCAATGTAACGCTCACTCTTGGCACAGATTTCTGCAAGTTCCACCTGGAAAGGTAAAAACTGATTTGTACTGTGAGTAGTCATAACCCATTTCTCATTCATTTCTTACTACAGCCATGACAAATAGGTTTGAATTTCAGTGCCAACTCTGATCAACTAATAGTAGCCTGCCTGGAGCACTGCATTGAAAAGGGCTCCAGACTATAGGAAAACAACAAAATCAATTAACAATGTCGGCTATGGGTATGAAATAAGATACTGACTGTGCACGCTATGTTTTTGTCATCCCTAAAAGTCTCCACAGAGCAAGCAGTTTCTACCATCTTTCTATTTACTCTATCCTTCCCTAGACTGGTATCACTGAAAATCTCATATGGGCAATCATTCATTTTTGCCTCAGCTTCCTTTGTCTCCCAACAGTGAACTATTCCACAGTCTACCCATAACCAAAGTGGGGTCATTAAACTGTATTTTCCTGCCCAAAAGTAATGAAGTCTCTCTGGCATTTCCATTAAATGTAAGAATCAGAACTGGTGTCATCTCATCAGACTCATCTTCCTCCAACCAAGATGAAGAGACCCAATAGATGCACACAGTTCTAACCCAAACTGAAAATCTTGAAACATCTGTTTAATAATCTTTAATGGTTTCTTACTGATTAAGAAATAAATCTAAACTCCTCAACCAGGCATTTTGAAGGCTTCCAAAATCTGGGACCATCATGCACATGAAATTGCATCATTTACCCTTCTTATCGAGTTAGATTTGTCTCTTTGACCATTTCACACATGTTATGCAACTTGGTATTACTTCCTGTCTTCTCTCCTGTATAAATTGTACTTTTGTTCAATATCCAGTTTATTGGCTAGGTACTATAGATAAATCCCTGGGCTGACCACTCAAATCTTTCTTCATGGCCGGGCACTGTGGCTTATACTTGTAATTCCAGCACTTTGGGAGGCCGAGGCTGGTGGATCATAAGGTCAAGAGATCAAGACCATCCTGGCCAACATGGTGAAACCCTGTCTCTACTAAAAATGTAAAAATTAGGTGGGTGTGGTGGCCTCAGCTACTCAGGAGGCTGAGGCAGGAGAATCGCTTGAACCTGGGCGGCGGAGGTTGCAGTGAGCCGAGATTGCACCACTGCACTCCAGCCTGGTAACAGATTGAGACCCCTTCTAAAAAAACAAAAAAATCTTTCTTCATTATGGAGTCTTCTTCAAATATTATTCCCATCGTGGTGTCCCCTGTTTCTAAACTCTTAAAACATTTATAGTTAGTATCATCTAATACACTACTATTCATTCATTCATCTATTCAGTTTTTCTTTCTTGTAAGACTTTATTCAGGCCCTTATTTCTGTTTTACTATATGATGTTTCTAGAATAATTATTCTGAAACACTGATATAATCATCTCTTGCCTGCTTGGTTGTCAACACCTTAATGCTCATAGTCCTCAGCATGGTACACAAGGTCTCTAATGACTTAACCCTAGCGCACTTCTCCAGCCTGCTCTCCCACCACTCCTCCTGTAAACCTTACTAAGCTCCAGCCATAAGGGATACTAAACAAATGCTGTTCTTTACCACCCCAGGCTTTTTCACATCCCATTGTCTTTACAATATGATTTTCTATTCTCTTCACTCAATACCCCCCTACCCAGCATTCCCAACTACTCAACAATTCAAGCAGCACCTTGCTGTGGAACCTGCAACACCACCCGAATGCACACATACCACATAACTCCTCCTCAGCACTCCCTGTTAATAACTCTATTATCATGTATTGAATATGCTTTAAGTGTGGATCTACCTGTCTTTTTATCTACATGTCTGTGAGAGTCCATGCAGGACCTAGACCAGAGCCCACTTAATATGAGCTGAATCACGGTGTTATTATTGTTCCTTGTTTGACGTTTCTATCACATCTGTTTGTTGTGAGAGATGAATAAAGTACGGTGTTTCTTTTGTGTTCCTTACTTCACATAATGCCAAACGCATAGTAAATATTAGTAAACACCTGCTGCTTTCAATTTCTGAGAATAGTTACCCAAACACCATCTGACAGATTCTGCAAGTGTCACATTCCTTGTTGGTCATGTGGATTCACTAACATTACCTTTGTCTTGTGACATGAGGTAAACTTAGGATTTTGATGCAATAGGCATTGTTCACAGCCTGCTGACACACAGAGCCAGTGTCCATAATATGTACATTAAAAATAAATTAGTAACCAAAAGATCAAAACACTTGGATTTAAAATGTAGAGAAACAACATACCCAGATGAAGCAGTACATTCATCATTACGTAAGAGATGATGGAGCCTGGGTGCCCATCTAACTGTGACCCTGGGCCAGTGTCAAAAGTCCCCTCCCCTCAACAGCAATAACAGCCACATTTACTGAGTGACAGTATGTGGTAAGTATACTCAGTACCTTGCAATATTTCTTTTGTAAGCATTATCTCCTTCAAACCTCCAAACAATGTTCTGCTTATCCCCATTATAGAGATGAAAAAAATGGAGTTTAGAGATATATAACCAGAAGTGGAGAGCCAGGATTTGAACCTCATCTGTCTGACTCCAAAGCCTGTATTCTTTTCTCACTGGACTTCAACTACTCCCTGCACAATGGAGATGATGCAATCTATTTTTCACTACCTCAAAGGGATATGAAAAGACAAATGAGATTCACCAAAATTTAAGTATCGTCCCTCTTAAGAGGAAAAAACCAGAACATCAAGAAGTTTGAGAAGTTTATGCTTAGTAATTATTTTTTCCATTTATTCATATTCTATTAACAATGCTAATGGTTTTAGTAGTTAAGGTTTATTGAGCATTTATTATGTGCTAGGTAGTGTTCTAATTGCTTTGCCTGAATTATTTATTTCTCACACAACCCTATTGATATGGTTTGGCTGTGCCCCCACCCAAAAGTTCATCTTGAATTGTACTCCCCATAATCCCCACGTGTCAAGGGCAGGACCAGGTGGAGGTAATTGGATCACAGGGTTGGTTTCCCCCATGCTGTTCTCATGAGAGTGAGTGAGTCTCAGGAGATCTGATGATTTTATAAGTGTCTGGCATTTCCCCTGCTTGCACTCACTCCACCCTGCTGCCCTGTGAAGAAAGCACCTGCTTCTCTTTTGCCTTCTGCCATGATCGTAAATTTCCTGAGGCTGCCCCAGCAATGTGGAACTATCAGTCAATTACATCTCTTTCCTTTATAAATTACTCAGTCAAGTATTTCTTCATAGCAGTGTGATAACAGACTAATACACCTATAAACTAGGTCTCTGCGGTTTACAGATTAGGAAACTGAGTGGGTTTATTAGTTGAGACTAGGCTAGTAATTATTAAAGATATAATTCAAACTCAAATTATCTGACTCCAGCACCCATAATCTTAACCACCACCATATATCACCTCCTATCCGTAATAAGGAGAAAAATACCCACCTCCCTAGCCATAGTATTATTGTAATGATCCAAAAAACTAAAGTTTAAAACTTCAAATAAAAGCACCTCATAGTGCTCTAAAGTACTACACAGTTGTTGTTATCTTTACATGACGAATAAGGAATCATCTGATTTACACAAGAAAGCAGCTAAGTCCCAAGCCAAACGTAAAGACAAGTTATAATTACTATAGAATATAAGACCATTTTTTAAGTGTTCAGGGAGATAGAATTTAAAGAATCTGAATGCCCCTAAAACATTCTGCTCTCCATCCCTTCCTTCAAAATCCTAATGACTGAGAATCATTACGGAAGACAATTTGACTGCATGGGAAACTTTTCCAAAGTGTATAACCAATAGGCTTGTATCTATTCAGACTTCTGCCCTCTGGACAGTTAGAAGAAACCTGACATTATTTACAGATCTTTTAAAGCTACTGAAGATAGTTAATGAAGCTACTTTAGTCCTTTGTGTGGTTCTCTTGAAGCAGACTGGGAAGGAAACAAAAGGCTGTTGGCTTCCTAAATTAAACAGTTTGTCCATCTGCACACCACCAGAACTCCACGTAAGAGGAGAAATGAAATAACAGGGTTCAATTTAATAGAGAATCTAATTAAATCTAACTGATTAGAACTGAGAAGGGCTAAATATTTATGAATGTTATGCTTCGCTAAACCTGGATATCCACCAAAAAAACAATAATAAGGATACAAAAAGACTCAAGATATTAATACAGTGACCTGTTTTTGTTTAGCAGTTTTACTAATGAGACCGTTAAAAGTTGAATTACACTGGAAGGAATATTTCTCTGAGTTAGGTAACCATGCCTAAGGGAAGCCTAACTATTCAGAACACAAGGCTCTAACCAAGACAAAATTACACTGTTATAGTCGGCTGCCATAAGTGTAAGTCAAGAGAAAGGAAGGAAATAAACAGACCCATTCATTCATTCAACAATCATTTAAATAGTGACCTAACAGATAAGTGAATAAGCCAGTGTCTGCCTTCAAGGAGCACACAATATTGATAGTGTCTTTAGGTGAACAAGTCTTCCAAAAGAAAATGTAAACCTAGAGTGCCAGACAGCTTCTGGTTGTCTCTCCAGATCTGTCCACTTGTCTTCATCCTGCTATCCCAGAAGGCTGCCCAGGATGAACTACAGTCGTGTGCTGCACAAAAACATTTTGGAGTGGTCTCCTAAGAGTAAAATGGAGCTGAACAATTCCTATCACCTAGTGACACCATAGCTCAGAGCAGTTGTAACATCACATTACATCTGTGGTAATGTTGACGTAAACAAACCTACTGCACTGCCAGTCATATAAAAGTGTAGTACATATGATTACGCACAGTACATAACACTTGATAATGGTAATAAATGGCTATGCTACTGGTGTACATATTTATTATATTTTTATCATTATGATAGAGCATACTCCTACTTATTAAAAAAAAAAAAAGTTAACTGTAAAACAGTCTCAAGACAGGTCTTTGGGAGGTATGCCAGAAGAAGGCACTGTTATCACAGGAGATGACGGCTCCATGCATGTTATTGCCCCTGAAGACCTTCCAGTAGGAAAGATGTGGAGGTGGAACCACAGTGATATTGATGACCCTGACTCTGTTTTAGTTTTTAACAAAAAACTACAAGTTTAAAAAGTTAAAAAAATTAAAATTTTTTAAAATAGAAAAGAGTTCATAGAATAAGGACATAAAGAAACATTTTGTACAGTTATACAATGTGTTTATGTTTTAAGCTAAGTGTTATTACAAGAGTCAGAAAGTTTTTTTTTAAGTTTATAAAGTAAAGTTACAGCAAGCTAAGGTTAGTTTATTACTGAAGGAAAACATTTTTGTATAAATTTAGTGTAGCCTACGTGTACAGTGTTGATAAAGTCTACAGTAGTGTACAGTCATGTCCTGGGGCCTTCACATTCACTCACCACTCACAGACTCACCCAGAGCAACTGCCAGTCCTGCAAGCTCCATTCATGATAAATGCCCAATATAACTGTACCATTTTTTTCTTTTAAACCACACTTTTACCTTTTTTATGTTTAGATACACAGATACTTACCATTGTGTTACAACTGCCTATAGTATTCAGTACAGTAATACGCTGCACTGGTTCTATAGCCTAGGAGCAGTAAGCTGTACCATATAGACTAGGTGTGTAGTAGGCTACACCATCTAGGTTTGTGTTAGTACACTCTGTGATGTTGACACAATGACTAAATCACCTAACAGTGCATTTCTCAGTCCATAACTCCATTGTTAAGCAATGCATAATTGTGCATCAACAGGCTCCAGTGCTCTCCGCTTCCCATTAGGTTCTTCTAACAGAGGACTCTGGCAGGAAATGGGGAAGGGAGGGAGAGTGAAGTCAGGTCTCGAGTGTACCTTCAGGCCCGAGGGCAGTAACAGCACAGCTACAACTAGTCCTGGGTGTCCCCTAAATCCACATCTTTGTAAACAGTCCCAGTGAAATAAACTGTCCTTTCATATTGAGTGTGCCATCTGTTTTCTGTTACAGCCCTGACTGTTTCATCTAGACAAGGTAAAAACATTAATGGCTCCCCTGACTTTACCTCAAATATTTTCTCTATTTTCTCCCCCTATAATCCTTCTCCACCCTAACTTTCAAAATTTCTGGGTTCTTACCTGGGGCTATTTTCAAATTCTTCCCCAAGTTGGCAAACATATTAGGTAGAGCCCAGCCAGGACAGAGGAAATTCTCCATGAAATGGCACCAAGATAACTCTAAAGAGACTGAAGCAGACTTGCTTTGTTTTGAAACATGGCTGATGACCAAGCTCTAACTTATAGACACTTTGTAAGGAAAAGAAAAAAAGAAAAAGAAAAAAGCCTGTTTTAATATTTTTTTTTCAAGAAGGAGGCTATTACTACTTCTTCACATCTCTAACTCAAAGAGATGTAACGCAAAGGAATTAGTAACTTTTCCATTTTTTACTTCAAGAAAAGTTGCCTGAGGACAAAGACAGCCAATTCCCAAAATGGGCATAGCAGATGCAAATGACCCTGATGGTTCAGGCTGAAAAGTTCCTGTAAATAATACAGGAAAGAAAGGAAGGAGTTTAAATATCAAAACAAGCAGAAACTAGAAAAAAACAACAACAGTGAGGAGGTTTCTAAGAAACCTGCGAAAATGTAGAAACACCACAGAGTTTGCATTAAGCACTCACACTTTTTCACACATAGCTTGTTTTTAGTTCTTAGGACTGGATATCGTATGTTCCTATAAAAGCTCAATGGGCTCAGAAAGTGTGTATCGCAAAAGAACAAAAGTGCACTCTCCTATCTGTGTACCCTGGAGAGAACATGATCTAATGAACCTGGAGAAAGCTAGTAGTTGGGATATGTGGCTCTAAAAATATCTCAGGTGCTCAGTGAGGGCAGAAACACAGTCTTCCAGTGGCTCCCTCCAGACTCGTCGACAAGAGAAAGACAAAGACCACTTCCTTAACCTAACTGACCTGCAATCCAAGTCACAGAGGGACCCAGATTCTAAGAAGGGCCTTCAACAATGAGGCTGGAGCAAAGTATTTTATTCAAACACTTTGCGATCCTAGGCCCATGGGAATCCTGGGGAAATGTCTATGATAGGTTTCTTCTAGACCTCAGCCATCACGGCCTGTACTGGATGAGGAGGAATCTTATTAGTACCTAACAATGTACAAACTTGGATGTTTCTCCAGATGATGATTCTGGATGTGCAAATGTGTGTGGTAAAACTGTTAAAATATTAACATGAATCTAAAAGGTAATAATGAGATGCAAAGGGAGAAAAGAGTACAGTATACTCTGCTACTCCAAGTGCGGTCTTCACACACAGCATTGGTGTCACCGGGAACAGGTTAAACGTGCACAATCTCATGCTCCATCCCAGACCTACTGAATCAGAATCTGCAGCTTAACAAGATCCCCAGGTGATCTGCATGCACATGAGATCTGAAACAGCTCTTTAAATTATTTCCTACATGACAAGACCTTCTTGATAAATTAAACAAATTTGGAAATAATATTAATAAAAAAGTGAAGAAAGCTGACAAATACCAAATGTCTTCTAAGGCTAGACACTGTGTAGGGTATTTTGTACATCTTATTTAATTTACAAAACAACCCAGAAAAAGAATTATAAAGTTTTATAGAATTGTAACTTCTCTATTTCATAGAGAAGGACAATGAGACTCAAAAACGTCAATAAACTGACCTAAGATAAGATTCAAAGCCAGAAAGGCCTGGCTCCAAAGTCCACCAAGCTACCTTGTCATTCTCCTTCACGAAACAGAGGCTGTGCCCAAAATTGGGCCCTGGTGAGCCAATGGAGCACCATTTATGCATATCTGGACTGAAACTCCTTTTCATTAGAATGAACAATGAAGTTGACTATAAGTTATAGGAAGCAGACATTTCTGATTCATCACAGTGTTCCTCCATTTTCTCTTCAAGTTAAAAAACGTGTACCTTGCTGGATGGTCTGAGGCTTGGAGGGCTTTGCCATTATCCATCTCCAAACACAATTCCCAAATACTTGCCTCCCAAAGACCCCAATGTTCTTCATTGTTTCGCAACCCAGAGTGATCTCAGTATAAGGTTAATATCTTGGTATGATTTCTATAGCCTGATAATAGTAATGCCAGCTAACACAATGCCTCAGACATTGTTCTAAGCACTTTTTGTGTTCTATCTAGTTTCACATCTGTGACGGAGGGAGTTTCAAATCTATTTTATAATGAAGAAACTGAAGCATAGAGAGGTTGAGTAAACTGCCCAAGATCATTCAGCTAGTAAATGGCAAAGCCAGAATTTGAGCTCAGAGTCTTGGTTCTATGCTTTTAAGCATAACACTATACTTTATCTCTCAGGGAAAGGTTTCAGGAGTAGACCAGGAACCCAAAATTCAGGAGCCCCCAAAGCCTTCCCTCCATACTTATCTCTCACTAGCACAATTGACTGAATCCCTTCCACTGTTTAAATTCTTAAAAAACACAGGGTGGGAGTTGGAGGGAACAGTCAGCAAACACATACCAAATAACTACTACTGGGAAGAGGAGATGAGGGGAGGAAAAAACTGCCTAAAAAAACAGTTGTTGGGGAAAGCCAACAGGAGGCAGGAGTCTGGCCAGCCTGATGGAATCAGACAATAATTGGACCCGAGTCACTGCTACTAAATACCAACGGGGCCTCCAATGCCTGTGGTAAAGGCTGGTGTCGCTCCTTTGGCTGGCAGAGTACTTATTTTGGCGCTGACCTTCTAAAAATGCTAAATAATGATAATAATGGATGGGCAGCAGGCTTACAATCTCTGTGGTTTGGCAAACGTGTCCTGGAATTGCACGTTCCTTCCCATGGATAGAGGAACCTCCTAGTCCCTGGAGGAAGGGTTCCTCATACTGTGTTGTGAGCAGAACAGTCCTGTCCCACCCTTGAGGTCCTAACTGCAGGATTTCTAGTGGTAAACCAATCTGGACTGTCCTAGAGAAAGAAAGAAGAGATGGGTATTCGATGACTAGTTATTATTTCTTTCCCTAGCATAATAATAAGTATGAGAATACTTGCTAATTTTCCTAATATGGATCTGATCATACAGATATAGACACAAACCAAAGAGAAAGAAAGAACCTCTATGAATCATCATCTGAATCAACCAAATACGTAACTCAGTGTACATATTTGCCTTGGGGAAAGGGTTTTATGTATACAGTAGCTAATTCGCAAACACTTTGACATGTAGTGGGAAGCATCTTTAGGGTCAGGAAATGATGAGGGTGTTCCAAGAGTTGTTACATGAAATAAATTGATTTTACTGCATTGTGCTCAAATGTTATGCTCAGAGCATCTACTGAAGGTCATTATAAGAAACAGTCATGTGAACACCACTTTTGCATTTGTTTTCAGACATTGCAGAGGTGATTTTCATTATATTTTATGTGCTCTGAAGAATCCATGTGGGAAATGCATTTCAGAATTTAGCACCCCCAGGGAAAATACTGCCTCTTCTGAAGAACTGGAATGATTCCTCTATTCTGATCATGAGACCTCTGTAACTTAATATTGCCCTTTTTACCTTGGCCTCCAGGAATCTCAGTAAGATTAAACAAAACAACTACATTAAGTAATTAACAGTTGGTATGTTTTTATTCTCCTTTTTTTGTCCTAGTTTTCTACTTCTAATTTATTAACCTCATTGAATATTTTGGGTTGTATTAATTCCTAGACACTTTAAACATAAAGAAAGTAGGCACTTGGTACAAGTAGAATAAAAAATTGAGACATAGCAGACGGGAGGAATAGTTATGTTAAGGTAGTGATGATAAACAAGAGTACACTCTAAGAAGGGGGAGTAAGAATGGTGAGGAGGTCCAGTAGCCATATTCCATGAGGAATAGTTGAAACAACACTGGATGTGTGGCTTACAGAAAGAGTAAGAGGACCCACAAGCAGTTCCTTCAAACTTCAAAGGATTCTAATATCAAAAGGAGACAATTGGGGACACATAGGTAGAAAAGGTAGAGTTTGATTAAATAGAAGGAAAATCTTTCCAATGACTAGAGTGGTCCAAGAATGAGAAGGGCTAATTTGTGAAGCAGTGAGATCACTATGGTAACAGAGGCTAGAAAATGATTTCCTATTAATATCTCAAGTTGGGAGGTGACTGGAATAAAAATTCAAATAGGGAGAGGGCTCCTGAGTTCTGGGGTTCAGAGACAGCAGTCTCTCAACTTCAGTTCCTAGGGAAACTACACTTCCTTGTCCTCCTCCAAATTTTAAAAATTTATAAATATTCTGTTCTACAAAAGATGAAAATGAATGTAGAAATGCTGAAACAAAAGGGTTAAATTCCTTGCTCTTTGCAAAATAGGAGAGGGAAGTAAAAGGAAAACTTCATGAAACAGTAGAGAATTTCCATTTTGTCCTGTCTTCCAACATGTGGATTCTTGGGCACAACTCTACTCAAAACGGTGTTTGTGAGGCCTATGCTAAGTTGAGGCTACCACAAGAGCTCACCTTCACCCTCCATGCAATCTACCAGGACCCTCACCTTGCACTGCACAATATACCGTATGGAAGAATACCTCAGGGGCAGATTCACTGGATCTCTTGTATAGCACTTTTTAAATATATATTTGCAGGTCTAAGCTACACGCCATGGGAGAACCAAAAGAAGTGCTGACAACCAATAACGTTCATGAATAATCTAATTACAAATCACAGCCCAAGTACAGTCTAATCCATAAGGCAAAAAACTGACCTAAAAGACTTATCCTTTGAAAAGTAAATGATTGTAATCTCTTTCTCTAGATTTTCATTCCTTGAGTACCTATGTACAGTTACTCCTGATACTCTCCCAAATTATAAATGTTATAAATACTATGCTTAACAGAAGACTTAGTTAAAAATAGAAACAATATTGCAGATGATGTTGCATAATCACTATCTTGGATGTAAATATAAAAATGTCATTTAGTTTAGCACACTATTGGTAGAAGGGCTCAAAGGAGAGGGAAGTAATTTCTAATGGAACAAAAACTAACCTAGACCAGGAGATGTACCCAATTGGTAAGGTAATTTGCTAGAAAATAAATCCATTTTATACACTGCCAATCCATGGAACAAAAGACGCTAACATTGTCTAAAGAGAGACAGTAGAAGAAGGAGAGAAAAAGAAGATTGTCATTTCAAGATATACCAGTAAGGATAGAACCCTGGCTGGCTGCTTTGCCAGGTGGATAATGGGCTCATTGCCATTGGACCAAACAGCAGCCTGCAACATCAGCCACTGTCCTTACACCACCTGTGCCTCAGACTGCAGCTCTGCTCACTTTCTCTCTTCACTTCATGATTTTTTCTATCCATGCATTTCAGAGGATATATTACTTATTTCTATAGCTGAAGTTTTAGCTCTGCAAAGCACTCTAGAACACTCTGCATTTTACACTGACATATGACATAGTGACTTTAAAAAATGAGTAATTTTTGGCTTGCACCTGCAACTCAGCTTCTACATCTCAACTGACACCACAAAGCCTTTCCCAAAACCTCCCTTCCCCATTTAAATTGGGTTCTCCCTGTTCTTTCTCATAATCTGTTTCCTTCATAACATTTATCACAATCTGTGTATAGATATTTGTGTATGTTTGTTTAATATTAGTCTTCCTCCATTAGTCTAAGCTCCATGAGGGGAGGAGGCATTCTGTTCACCTTGTATCTCTAATGCCTAAACTGTTTGTTGATAAATGAATGCTGACTGAATGAATGAATGAACAAATGAATATACAATGTTAACTCCCCACTTCCCTGCTAACCCACCATATTCAGAGACAAAAATCTTCCCCTAATAAATGAATATGCACCAAATTAAAACCCTGGAACTATGCAGTCATTACATGACATTGGCACATCTTGGAGAGTGAAATGTCACTTTCTTCTCTACATTTAGAGTTTTATAATAGAAAAATCTATCTCATTCTTCTTTATATGTTTATGTGCTGAGATACAGAACAAAAAAATCCAGAAAATTTCATTATAGTCAATATTTTCCAACTTCCTTCTTTGATAACAATATGAAAGAGGTAATTTTACTTCTTTCCATTTTTCTGATTTATTCAAGAAAAATGTGCCAATAACTATCAAAACATCTATAATATGACCAACATGAAAAGGAGGAAATAAAGAACTAGAAAATTCCACTAAAACAGAAATAACATGTTATCACAGAAATGGCATTATGTGTAGAAGAAAAAGGGTTTAAGTGATAAAACCATCCAAGACATTCCCAAACAGGTTTCCCAGTCTGTTACTAGAAACACTACTGCCACTATTGAAGGGATTCCCCATTGGACTGAGACTCTGGAGACAGAAGACCTTGACAAAGATTCTTTGCTTCACCAAACTTTAGTCATGCTCCTGAACCAGCTACTAGTCCTATCTTTCACCCTGCTAAATCAGGTTAGTGAGAACACCCCACCCTCAATATCTGATCACCCTTGGTATCTGATCAGGTTCCTCATCTTCCACCATCCCCCAGGTAATGACTGATCAGCTTGGCCTGCATTAAGCAAGAATCCTTTTAGGTCAGGTTATCTGGAATCCTCATTACTCCTGCTGTTTAATTTCCCATTCACTGGCTCCCACCCTGCTCCTTGGCTATAACTTCCCACTTGGCCATGCTATATTCAGAGTTGAGCCCAACTTCTCTCTCCCATTGCAAAATCTCATCACAATAGTCCTTAAGAAAGCCTGTTTTGCCGTGCTTTAACAAGTATCATTAAATATTTTTTTCTTTAACACCCTTTACCCCTTTACTTTGCTCAAGTTCCTCCCTTCCATACTGGTTTTTAGTTCATCATCTGTTGTTCTTCCAAGGTCCCAGCCACTACTCTCAATCCCCTGAAATTAATACAATAGTTATAAAACTCACTGTAATGGACCCATGTGAGATGTCTAGCCACCCTCTTCCCATCTCTACACTTTTCTGGGGACAGTGAACTCTTTTTTCTCCTTCTTAGCACTCTACCTCCAACTATTAATGCCACAAGGTTATAACAATATAACTCATAATTGCCAGATTCACACACTGTAATCCCCCCAATCTCCCATCCACCCAACAAAATGCTTTATCACAGTTCATAGATCCAGGAGTGGGTACCTGACTGAAGACACTAACCAGATTCCCTTCTAGAGTTCCTTCTTCAGAAAAATCTTCCCAATGGGGAAAGAGTCAGTTTTAAGTGATCTATGTCTATCTCATATGATCATAGAAGCTGTCAGCAGCCGTATTTTCTAAAATGGAGACCAGAGAAGTAGATGAAGCTGGTCTAAAGATTAAGAAGAATGAAACAGACAAGCAAAACAGAGAGCAAGACAAGCGAGAGAGGCAGTCTTAACAACACTTAGGTTTCTGGTTTCTGTGCATTCCTGAAACCTAGCTCCATTATATTAGATACCAAAATGACCACAAATTCTTCCCCTCTCTGTTTCCATTCCCTTGCAATGTGACTTTGTAGCTCCTCCCATCAAAAGATGAAATCTGTTTCTCCACTCATGAGATCTGTGATAAAACTTGCTTTGCTCAATTTTGATAGAGGCATATGAGATATAAACAGAAACCTGAAAAGCACTTTTACATTGGAGTTTGCCCTCTACCTGCTCCTGGAAGCTGGAGATCTCCACTTAGATAAGCCTGGACTAGCCTGGAGGATGACAGACATGTGGCCCAAGTCCTCCTATCACGTCGGCTGACAGCCAGCCAATCCAGAAGCACAACTGTCAACCTGACCAGCAGCTGAGATCAGATGTCTTAATAAGTCCAGTCAAAATAGACAGAATTATTGTCAAGCTGAACCCAGTCCAAGTGGTGGTTGTCTTAAGCCACTATATTTTGAAAAAATCTGTTACACAGCAAAAGCTAACTGACATACCCTCCTTTGCATTTTAGGACACATACTTAAAGCAAACATTCCTTTTTTAATGAAATTGGCTTGAGTGGGCTATTTTTCCTTGCTAGCAAGAATCTTAAAAACTTACATGGGCTTTTGGAATATTTTATCTTCACAGAAGCCCAAAGAATATTCAAACATTCAAACAATATAAAACACTTTGTTCCATTCAGTTAAAAAAAAATGGAGCTACTCACTTTATCTTCCCTGAGGTCTATGATCGTCTTCTCTATAGCTTATCAATTTTTAGTATATATATATATATGCTTCCAAATAAATGTGCTTCTGGGGATATAGTGACAGGAGAAAACAGACCGGAATTCTAAACCCTTCTCATTTTCTACTTGCTCTTTCACTACAACTAAATTCAAGGAGCAGCTCCTCTGGGGAACTTTTCCTGGCATCCTGGGATCTGAGTTTCATACTTTAACTCTCTGCTCTATTACATCACGTGGGTGTATAGCACAGCGGTTAAAGCATGTAGGTTTCCTCCTCTGCAAAATACAAATTATAATAATTACCTACTTCACTGTGTCATTGTTAGGATTTTAAAAACCTAGCACACATATAGTTAGTGCATCAACATCCCACCACTTCAGGATCTTTATATCTACCATTCCTTCAGTCTGGAATGCTCTTATCCTAAAATCTCTGCTCAAATGTTACCTCATCAGACAGACCTTCCCTCACTTCCTTAAAATATACTAATACCCCCTGCCACTCTCCATCTCAAACCCTGCTTTTTCTTCAAGGCTTTTACCACTTTAGGTTATCTTTTCACTTATTTATTTTCTATCACCCTTCTTTCCCCACTTAAATGTAAGCTCCATGAGAGCAGACACTGCATTTTAGTAATTGCTCCACCCCAGTGCCAAGAATAGTGCCTGACACAAAATAGATATGTTATTAAAAACTGTTAATTGAATCAACATATGGGCTAAATGTAGTTTCTTTGAGTTGTAATATTTGAAGATACAAAGATTTTATTTTCCTCAAAATACTTAGGGTGACCGTGAGTCCAATATTTGGTTGTATAAGGTTATGGATAATTTTCTTTAATTTCTAATTAAATAAAATTTTATTTTATTAATTATAATTATAATTATAATTAAATAAAATAACCCCTAATCTTATACAATAGAATATATTGCGTTTACAGCTAAAAAAATTTTAAGGAACATATAATCATTTCTAATGAGATCAGGAAAAACCTAGGGTTATTAAGAAATATAGTTTCACCCATTTAAGATGTTCTGCTGTATTTCCCACTTCTACCCATGGCTTTGGGAACACCCAGCTCATGAACCAGCCCTCAGTGCTAAAATTCACACTTGAAAACTGTATTCTCACTGCCATTGCATTCAGTCAATATTTATAATTTTTAACTATGACACTGTAATTAGAAAATATTTAATTGATCTTAAATTTCTGATAAACAAAAACTCTAACTTTACTAGTTATAATAGCTATGTAATGCCTATTCTTTACACTAACGAACACAATTAGGGATAAAAGGGAGTTTTCCACATGCATCAAGAGATATTCGTGCCTTAAACATTTCCATTTTGGCTAGCCAATTATGTATTATAGAAGTGCATCCCATTTTCTTGCCTCTGTTGTTCCTTTACCACCTCCCTGTGTGATAACTCCTTCACCTGAGAATGTAAGAGGCAGGTGAAAAAATTCAGCAAGTTCAAGTGTGACATCCAAGAGGAACAGTCTTGACTAGTACTGTTACTATGACAGCTTTACTAATTCACATGCTTAAATTTATGGGATTTATTTCTGTATGTAACAGACAAAGCCTATTAGCAACTAGGCGGAACCCAGCACCTAGCACAAATGCCTAAAACTAAGAATGACAGTCATCAGCTAGTGTGGTAGAGACACCAACAAATCAGAATAGACATCAGCCATAAGAGAGGCAGGAGAGAGACCAGTGGATCAACCCTGCCTGAAGCATAATAACTCCTCAGTAAATGTGGATAAATGAATAAATCCTCTGAATTAAACCAAATTGTAAAATTGATAGAATCTCAAGTTAAAACTCAAATAATTATTTATGTCATCACTAGGAAATTATCATGTTGCAAATTAGATTACATTTTTTAAATTAATTCAGTTAGGCACCATACTGCCTGATCTAAATCAGTTGTGATTTGAGTCTATGGTGATCCAAACATTTAAAAAATAAATAGTCTCTATGCTTGAAAACCCCATGATGGTCTAGAGGGAAACATCTTTGCAATACAAAGTGAGAAGTGCTATAGTGAAGTTAAAAGTTAATAGGATATTGACATCTTACAGGCCAAGGAGCTTTAATCAAGGGGGCAACAGGGGATAATCTATTTAAACAATTACATCTGGCTAAAGCTTGCAAATTGACATGGATGGTACTGAGTAAGCAAATATACGTGAATGGTTCAGTACTAGCAATACAACTACCTGTCTGCCTCCTATAGATGAGGAAAGGACTGCACTGTTTATCTTTTCTTTCTTCTATTGTGCTAACTACATGACTAGAGAAACCTGAAAAAATCAAATAACAATCAAATGATGGTTCCATCACCACCACCCATCCAGAAAGAAAGAAAAGGCTAAAACACATAAGAAAGCATGCACATGAAAGGCAGCTATCTGCCCATGTCAGGGCTCTCTTAAGTCCACCTGTTCCCTGCAGAAGCTCTGGCTTATACCAATTTATCTAGACGGGCTACAGTATCATTTTTACAGTTATCTATACTACTGATCAGCCTCTTTTAATCTAACACAGAGCTCCAGAGAATTAAGCCTGTGTAGCATAAACCCCTTAAAAGATTACAATAATTACAGACACAAAGACATGTAAATATTTGTTAGTCAAACCAAATTCGTGTTGCCTGGTATTTTCTTTGGAGCCTGCCCATGTCATTATACTGAAATGTGATATATACAAACCCTAAGTGACTGCAAGTGAAATAATGTAACCCTATATACACAGTGGCAGTTTAAAATTACATCTGCTTTGGTTATTTTTATGTTAGACATTTCAAACAGTTTATTCCAAGTTATTCCTAGTTTATTCCAAGTTATTCCTAAACAAAACAACGAAGAACGTGAACAGACTTAAATAGCAGTGCAATAATGAAGAATTGAAATTCGTTGACAAAGTTGAGAATTTGTGATTTTTAAGTCATCGGTATTTTTCACTCATTTGATAAATATGCATTATTATATTTATTAAAACGTAATAGAAGACTATGTTATAGTCTCTATCATCACTTTTAATACACTTTTATAAGAACTTTTATTAACAAAAACTCTGCCTTTATAAAAGGAAATTCATATGACATACCTAAACTATGGCATTATTTTGATAGGCAGCAGATCTTTACCTATCTCTGTGTATTAAATAATGTTAAGTACAATTGGAGAAACAGAAACCATGTGATGCAATTCACCAGGAAGGACATCCATCACCTATACAGTATTCTCGGGGGAAAAAACCTTAGTCTCAATCTAATAATAAGGCAACAGTCTGACAAATCCAAATTCAGGAAATGTGAACAAAAACATTTGGCCTGGACTCTTCAAAATCATCAGTGTCATAAAAGACAAAAAATGTTGGGGACCTGTTCTAAAATAAACTAAAAAAATGAAAAAAAAAAAAACTAAATGCAAAGATGATATTAATTAAATCCAATTATTGGTAAAACCGAGTATTATTGTAAGTAGTAATTAATTCCTTTCTCTTTAATTTTTCTGATCCAGAATGTATTCAATTGTCTTGAATAAGTAAATTCTCAATCTGAAAAATTTAAAAGAAAGAAAAAGAACAAGAAAAAGAAGTTCTAAGACATTACTATTGAGACAATTGGAAAATTTGAATATGAACTGCATATTAGATAATAATATTATATCAATGTTAAGTGTTCCAATGAGATAGTGTGGCATGTTAAAGAATGCCTTGCTCTGAGGGGATGAATATTGATGTACTCAAGGTGATGTCTGCAATTAATTCCCAAATGGCTCAGAAAAAAAAGTAGAGAGAAAGATAAAGCAAATGTGGCAAAATATTTCCACAGATCTATGTTAAAGACATACATGTTCATTGCCTATTCTTGCCTCTTCTATACTTTTGAGATTTTCTCATAATTAAAAGTTGGAAAAAAAATTTTAAGTGGTACATTAACAATACATCTAATCATGTGTGTGAGAGAGATGTAACATTGCTGTCAATAGGTAACAATATTATCCCAAATAATTGAAGAAAATCAATGAAAACTTCTAAATATAAAAGCATCCTGCATTAACACATAGGTTTCTGTGAACTATCCCTAAAAAAATCTACATCTTTTAAATTTTTCCAATAAATTTCTTCCTTTATCACCAAATTTAAACCACAGTGACATTATTTGAAGAATTATTTATAAAACCTGATGAGAATTAAAACATTTTGTCATGAAAATAAACATAAATACAAATTAAATTATAAAAATAAAAAGGAGCACTTTCATTACAATGAAAAGGTCTTGACAGCATAAAGAGTCCTGATTGCTTAGATTTTTGCTTATATTTTACAAAGCAATAACACAATTTTATCAGAAGAAGAAATAATCAGATAATCTCTGAATACCTTTGTAACCATAGGACACATCACCAATTTTACTTTCCCTGTAACTTACTTAAAATATAAGAGATTTGTGGTCTTTGATGGTCATAAATAAATTCCACAGGGTCTTGCTTCCCTTTAAATAAACACTGTCAAAATTAATAACTGGTTAACAGCCCAGAATGTTTTCTTATGTGAGATATTACCCAAGATCTTTGAAACAACTGTATTTCATTTGCATGCTTAAAATAATTAAATCGGCATATTGGTCAAAGAGTAATCTGAGTGGCACTCATTAAAATTTATCATTTGAGGGCTAGGCCTGGTGGCTCACACCTGTAATCCCAGCACTTTGGGAGGCCAAGGTGGGTGGATCACCTGAGGTGAGAACTTCGAGACCAGCCTGACCAACATGGTGAAACCCCATCTCCACTAAAACTACAAAAATTAGCCAGGCGTCATGGTGCATGCCTGTAATTCCAGCTACTCTAGTGGCTGAGGCAGGAGAATTGCTTGAACCCAGAAAGTGGAGGTTACAGTGAGGCAAGACTATGCCATTGCACTCCAGCCTGGGCGACAAGAGCGAAATTCCGTCTCAAAAAAAAAATCTATCATTTCAAAGTGATACCAAACAAGGCCAATCTCCTATGCTGTCCTTAGTAAGTCCAGACTGGTATTGATACAAAGCAGGGCACCTGCGTGTAAACAGCACAACCTGGGTTCCTAAAGTATGAATTGTATAAACTTTCCCTGTCCTTTATAACAAAATGAAACAAAAAGGGATCCTACTCCTGCTTCCACTATTGCTCCAAGAAGTTATAATGTTCCATGGGAAACAGCTTAATTGCAGATAAAGACTTTCCCAAGGTAAATTATTTTACCATGTCTGATTGCCAATCTGACTGTGTGAATAGTCTACACATGTGAAAGGAAACATTGGCAAATGCCAATTTTACCATTTGGACACCTGGACAACAAATCCTTTCTGCTATGAAGGATTTATTCTTTAAAAGATTTATTTTTAAGAAAATTAACAAGAAAAACAATAGGAACTCCGGCTTTTATGTTAACCCTTTTTAGTCATTTATAGTGGGGTCTCTTGCTGTATAACAGTGAAATTACAATAGAGAAAAATGACGAAGTCCTGAGAGAAGGGTAAAAAGCATAAATTTTACACACTGGACTATAGAATAAGATTTGATCATAAAAAGTAACTCAAAGCAACTGGCAGTATTTACACGCCTAACTGTAACAAGTGTCAAAGAGGCGGAACTTTCTCAGGCCAGCTCCAGAAAAGTAGCTTCACAATCCAGGATTTTATACTAGCAAGTCAGATCTTTAAAATACTAAGTAATAATTTGATTGGCATACACAATAGGCATAATTTCTTCTCTCTAATTTTATTTCTTTCCCTGGATGTTAATGCTATAATCTAATAATGACCATGTTTGATTCCCCAGGCTGGTTAAGGGAAATGATATTTTTGTCCCCAGTGTTCAGCTCCAAGAGGAACTCCCAGGAAAACTGGAAAGGAAACATGACAAAGCAAAGTTTGGAAATCCACTAGAAGATCCTTACCCAAAGAAGGCTGCCCTTGAGGCTGCCATTCCCATTGACTCTACTTTCACTAACCTCAGATATCCCACACAAAGAAGGGAGAAGCCCACCACCACCAGGGCCTTGGAGTACTCCACTTACCATGGCTGCGTACCAACAAGATGGCACTGGGTCAGGAGAATCGAGAAGACTACATCCAAGGAGTATTACCAGTCCCTTTAGGAGGAAAACTTTGAAAACCAGCCAGGTGGACATTATCAGTGAAGAAAATTTCAAAATAACTAATAGTTAAATGTTTAATATTCACTTAAATGTCATTTCCTACATTCTCATGTTATTAGCGATGCACAATACTCAGTTTTACCAATAATTGGTTACTGTTTTCATTGGTGATATTTTCTCTTCCAAATTTTTCTTACTTTCTTTGTGCTTATAACTTGAAGTAGCCCTTCCTGAAGTCATTCCATCATTACTAGGCTTCATTTTCCTTACATAAACTAACTCTATGTGAAAGTATCTTGCCTATTTACTTTTCTCTTATATATGTCTCCCCCATTCAAAACATAAGCTCTTTGTCTACCTTCCCACTCCACCTTAATTCTAGAACAGTGCCTGCTCCAATAAACATTGTTTAATAAAGAAATGAAAAGTAAAGTTATTTTTACTATGCTAATCAATTTGCAGTTCATGGTACCCTGGATTTCAGGGTTAGAAGGAAAACAAAAAAGCATCAGGTGAAACTAGTTTAATCATTTTCAGTGACCAAGAATTCCTCACCTGCAGAGAAAAATCTACCTTTCAATAGCTGAAATGAGAATTATAAATTGTTTTTTTGTTGCTGTTGTTGAGACGGAGTCTCGCTCTGTCGCCCAGGCTGGAGTGCAGTGGCGCAATCTTGGCTCACTGAAAAGCTGAGATTGAAAGCAAGTTCCGCCTCCCAGGTTCATGCCATTCAAAATGCGAATTATAAATGGTTAATACTATTATTATCATCATTATTATTATAATGTGATGATAATAATAATGATCATTACAACTTATTATAAGTTAGGCCCTATACTTTACGCACATTAATCCTTGCAACATTACTGAGTAAACATTATTCCAATTTTACCGACAAAGAAACAGCTTCAGAGAGCTTAAGAAATGTGATCAAGTTCACACAACCCTTGAGGAACTAAGCCAGGAGTCTAAGGTCTGGTTGACTCCAGAGGCCATTCTTTTCCCACCATAACATCCTGTGGATTGCTGAACTAAAATAATCTCCTTTTAATTCCATGTTTCAGTCTTTACGATGAGGCCAAGTTGCTTTCCTGTCTCCTGATCCCTTACCAATTCTACTAGTTTTAAAATCAAGAAGTTATATCCATTCATCTAAATTCTAAATCTCCAATAGTACTTCTAAAGCATTTGATATATTACTAACCAAGGAAAAATTAAATTGTAAAATATTTCTTTTTCTTGGTCATTCATTTGAGGAATATATAGATAAAATATTATTACATTATTTGTATATGCCTAGATTATTCTATACTGTAGTAAATAATGTAGGCACTGGCTTCACTAAAATCTTCCATAAATATATTATTTTCCTAGTCTCACTCCTTAGCATTATAACCTAGAATTTGAACCCCAATCTCATTTTCAAAATCATCAAAGGCCTTAGAATGACGGAATTGAAAGTCACAATATGCTTGCTAAAATGCTTCCCAACCTGAAAAAGTATTAATACATATAGATTGTTCAATGTGCTTCTAAGAGAGTGAACTTCTAAAAATTTAATAGGAAAAAGTCCTCAAACGGGAAAATAAAAATTACATCTATAAAGACTAACCCTAAAACTGGAATTTGAAAAAGAGGCAAATTTGATAAATGATACTTTCTTATGAGTTATTACTAGATTTTTCAAAGATAATCAATTGAATACAATCATTTCATAGTATGGGTATTTGCAAATTAGGTTAATAGCATAATTGCAAGAAATATGAAGTACAGCTTCAAAATGTTTCACAATGATTTATAGTATTTGCAGCTTTCGTTAGAGCCACTGGAGACTAGGTTTCATTCTCAGTCCTCACCCCCACTTTTTTGTTCTTTTTCTTTACCTTTTTTTACTTATTCATTTATTTTCATTAAAACTAAGAGCATACCTCAGAAGTAAAAATACATGTCGTCAAGTGTTTGCCCCAGTATCTCCATCTAGTGGGCATTGAGATTATAAGGTTTATTTTATCCAATAAATTCCTGATTGTTAAGTTTATTAAGCAAAATAAATGTGAGCAAGATAAAAAGAAAGGCAGCAGGTGTCTTTCTAGGGATGAAACTCTTAATGGGCAATACTAGGAGAGTCATGTTACATTATTACATTATAACAAGTACCTAATCCAGGGTGTTCCAGTTTTGTTAAAATGTGGATATAGCTGTCCAGTTTTTTTGTTTTGTTTTGTTTTGTTTCCAATTACAATTTTCTTGTCATTAGGATCAAGAATCTTGAAAAATCCATTAGAAAATTTAGATATAAACATAAGTTTAATTGTTTTCCAACTCTTCAAAAAATTATAGTCTTAAGAATTTCTTCATCTCTTAGAGCACAGAATCTTAATGCTAAAAGGGACCTCAAAGATTTAGTAGTCTAAATTTTCTTATCTTACTAATGAGGAAACTGAGACCCAGAAACAGTAACAGATTTCCCCTCGATTATAAACCTGGAGAGTAACAAAGCTAGAATTCAAACCAAATCTGTTTTTAAGTCCCACCTTTCATAGTAAAAATCAAGGCATCCTACTAGGAAAAGATACTGCTTTCTTTGGGGAGAAGTATTCATTTTATGATTTTCTTTAATTCATCCAAATATAGTACTAACACTAGGGGAAAATGGCTGTTTTACAGATGAAGGTAGTTCGCTAATTCAATCCAATCCAATTACTTGCCTCCTTTATGTCAGGCATTGTAAAGATGTTCATAAGAAAGTGATACAATCATCTCTCTTTAGGGAGAAAAGTTTTAAGGTTATTTACAATTTGCCAGACTAACTGCACTTCTTTTATCCTTAATGAATTTATATGTCCTTCAATGCTTGAAAATTCATCCCTATTGTCAATACCAGTGGCTGCCCCAAGATACAGAAGGGCTGAATGAACTGAAGCCTATCCACCCAGTGACTGTGCCCCTCAACAATTCTGTATAGTTGTTATGTTGTTGTTGTTGATGATGATGATGATGATGCTTGGTGTTTTAAGGTCCAAAGATGAAATGGGGACAATATTATTATAAAAGTGAAATCTTCCATATCTCTTTGATATAACATAAAGTCTAGAGTCCTAAGTAAACACTCCTATAGCTAGGCTTCAGGGAGTCTCTGAGAGGCAGGGCTCTGGTTTAAGAAGTTGGCAGTCATACCTCACTTAACAGAGTTAAATGGCCTACCATATGGATGATGGTACAGTTCTTTGAAACTTTCCAAGTGCTAAACAGATGCTAATTTACATTATTCATGATTCAAAAGTGTATCTCTTACTGCACAAATGCTATTGGAAAACATATTCCTGCTGGCTGTTCTGTCTGTGGAGTAGTGATTCTTTCATTCCTTTACTTTCTTAATAAACTTGCTTTCACTATTAAAAAAAAAAAAAGAAAAGAAAAGAAAAAATATTCCTGCTTACAATACAAATCAGTCATAGTTTTGGTTCCTCTGAGTAAGCTTCTAAAGATAAAAGGTCACACATTTAGTGGAGAAGGTGGCTTACTCCTGAGAGATCCTAAATAAAATCCCTGAGTCTATAAGGCTCCCTGTGTCCAAGTACTTCAAAATGAAATGAGAGATTGTGGTGTATTTTCAACTCAAGGAAGATAAAATTGAATGCACATACAATGATCCTATGCTATATGTGATTAAATATGACTAAAGCGACTTTTGCTTCACAATTGTTAGTTTAAAAGAAGTCAAACAGAAAATTAGTTTGAGTAGGGATAAATACCTGCAGCATATAATAGATGAATGGTTAGCATATAAAGAGTTCTTATAAAGTAGTAAGATGATTGATAAATACTCCAGGAGAAAATGAGTTGAGTTGATATACAGCCAAATCAAAAAAAGCAAGTGATCAATAAAAGACATGGAAAAGATTAAACATCTAAACTATCTAATTAAACTATCTAATAATTAAAGAAATGGCCACAACAACATCTTTCAGATCAGGAAAGATTAGAAAGATTGATAGAACTTTAGTAGTGGGGAAATAGATCCTCTCATGCAATGTTGTTGCATTGCTGGTAAAATCTTTCTAGATTGGGCAGTGTATTTCAAAAGTTAAAATTATCATCTTTTAACCCAATAACTTTATGTTCTGGGATTTATGCTAAGAAAAAAAAGTGAACAAGTATGCAAATCATTGCCCACAAGAATTTCATCAGAGCCTTCTTTATAATAGTGGAAACTTGAAAAACACCTACGTTTCCATTATACAGGTCTAGTTAAATAAATTATAGCATATCCTTATAAAGAAATATTATTAAGTATTAAAACTGATGTTATACAAAACCCTGGAAATAACTGAAATATCCAGTAATCAGGACAATTTTAGAACATTGCCATCACACCAAAATCTATAACTGGGCACTATAGTATGACCATATATTGAGAAACATTTCTGAATTTGGTAGGGGGGTTATCTATCCTTGTATTTTCACCTTTAAGTTATTTTCAATGCATACAACTGATGTAGTAGGTAAAGGCTATGCACATATGTGTAGTACTTAACATCACTTGCATTGTTCCAGTTAATTCTTTAAATACTGTATCATACTTAACTTACTGTGGGGTGCAAGTCAAAATCTGGAGGCCTTGAAACACAGTCACTGAATAATAATGATTTAAGGATCACAACAAAAGTTCAAAACACAGCCAGGCATACATATCAGTTTGTAGCAACAGTGGTTTCACTTGAAACCACTTGCAAACAGTGACCCATACTCCTCAAATCTGCTGTTCCCTAATTATTCTTGTTTGCCTTCGTTTATGCTAAAGGTAAACATGTATTTAGCCCAGAAAAGGAAACGGAAAAAAACCAGAAGTGACCCAAACAATGTCTGCAAAGCAGGGGTTGTAATCTGCAATCAAATAGCTTAGTCACATCACCCAAGTGAATCCAAACTACTCAAAATCATTAAATAAATGATTCAGTCTCCAATCCTACTCCTAAAAAAGAATACAACCAGAGGATCTCCTTTAATTGACAAAACTACGTGAATGGTTTTGTATTGACATTATTAACTAAAAACTTAAAACACATTTAAACACAGGCCACCCAGAGTTAACACTATAGCTTCCTGGTTTTTGTACCAGTGAGCACATGGCTTCAGTCCATGTTCAACACTTAATTAAGAGATTCTTTTCAAAGATTGTATTCTGGATTTACCATCTTTTCAGAGGCCATACTGCTGCAGTTCATTAGCACTCAACATCTGGCTGGAATGTTTTAAACTACTATTTTCCTTAACCATTATATGGATGAGGTTTCATTATTCTAAGCAAACTGAAACAATGTCCTTGTGTGGACTTCTAAGCATAATAATTAGTGACAGTGCAAATTGGTTTCTGATTTTTCTTATACCATGTAGCAAACTATTAAAACATTCAAATCATGGTTTATATAATTGTGAGATCCTTTTCATTTTATAACATAGACATGTCTTTATTTTTCAGGCACAAGGTCTTATTCTGAAGGCCAAGAAATGTTTCACTGAAATGCAGCTATATGTGAAGAAAAATATAGTCTTGTACTTTCTCAAGGAAACAGCACTTATAAACTCAGAAAAGGGAAAATGTGGACATATTTGGCACAGAACTTTGAACATTCCACTTACTCTGTTTATGAACCTTAGAGGGCTCCAGTACAGTATGGATTTCAAACTTGAAAAACACTCCCCTGAAAAGAGTATCAACCCATGTCTATATAACTAATTTGCCCCTGAAATGAAATTAAGTAAATCTGTTCAGGGACTTAAGCAACGAGAAAGCAACCCTGTAGTCAAAAAGTTTTTAAACTGAATTTCATGAGGCTGCATAAGAATTTTTAGGCCTTGGCTGACACATATTTATAAGTCTGGCTCAGAGAACTGTTAAAATACACTTATGGGTTCACTCTGCCTGAAATGCCCTTGGGCCCCTCCCAGTGCTTTCTTTCCCAGCCTTTCCTTCCTTTAACATTTTCTTAGAACTCACCAATTACTTGAAATTGTCCCTGTTTAACTTCCCCAAGGAGCCATTATTTCAACCTCTTTATTCATTTACATATAAAATACCTTACACTTTGTATGAGATAGATAGTCAGTTAATAAATCTTCTGTTACTATTCCACTATATGCATTTAAGTTCCATAAGGGCATTGACCATTTGTCTTCCTTCCTTCTTTTCTTTTTTCTCTTCTCTTCTCTTTTCTTCCTTATTGTTTCCCCTCTTGCCACTGTCAGGGGTATGGTATAGTAATCCCAGGTAAAAGAACTTAATCCTTGTAAATCACATCTTGCCATCCCCAGCTCACAGCCCTCCAAAGGTTTTCCATTACACTTAGAATGAAAGCCAAAGAAGACACTACACACCCTTGACCAACTCTCTCAACTCACCTTCCACCTCTTCCCGCTTCTCTCTCACCACACCCCAACCACAGGGACCTCTTATTCCTGAGACACGACAAACTCACTTTCACCTTAGGGCTTTTGCACTTGCTGTTCCCTCTGACACTCTTTCTCAGCTGCTCACTCCCTAAGGTCTCTGTTCAAATGTCCTCTCCTTGGAGAGAACTTCTCCTAACTCCCTAGATACAATGTAAGATTTCCCTTAACTATGGCCTAGCTGATATTATATATTTATTTGTATAGCTCTTCATGATCTATCTCATACCATCACTCCCACCACCAGTATGGAAACTCCATGAAAGCAGGGGCACTTCACTGGTTTTATTCACAGCTGTATTTCCAGTGCCTAGAACAATGCATGGCATATAGTAGGTATTCAACAAACACCACTGAATCCACTGCTTTCAAGTGGTATAATAGGAAGTTTATACTGTCTTCTCTTGAAAGCACTTCTCACAAATCCAGTATTATACATGTTATTCTGGGCTTCCCAATACATGATTCTTGATGCCATCCGAGAGATTCCCCAGCTTCCTCAGTGAACTATAACTCAAAGGAAGGTTTTATGTCCAACTCGTATTCTGGGTAACTCAGAATCATGTAAATTGTGTTTTTGACAAAATGCCAGAGATACCCACGTACAAGAATTCTCCCTTACCCCACTATTCCCAGCTGGACATTTCAGTCTTCATCAACCAAGACAATATGGGTTTTCTTTTCCTTCCTTAGACTTCAGTATGGGGCATGCAGCTCAACCCTATATTTCTCTACTGTACCTCCCAGATTCTCCAAAGTGGATCTTCTGAATATCACTTGAATATTACAACCTCATGAATTCAAAATCTACTCCCAACCCCACACCAGAAGGAGCAATTTGTGGATAGATGCTAGTCTAACATACCTTACTACCCAAGACTAGCTTTTAGAGTTGCAACCTGTTTCCCAAGTAGGCCAGCTATTTCTGTTCTAACATTCCTAAGAGGTACTTGGTCCTTTCTTCTTGGCCTCCAAGGACAACTCCAAGAACAGACAGAAACTGGACAGTAGAGCAACCCAAATCCCATTCTTACAAAATACAGGCATACCTTGTAGAACACCTCAGCAACTAATGTTTTCTTGGTGAAAGACTTCTTGATTTTTGATACCCAAACTTCATAGAATGTTCGTATCTCTCAAAACAACACTTTCCGAAAGGTGTTGATGTAGGAAAAAATACATATTTACACCCTAAAACCTAAACACAATATCGTTAACAAAATAGTATGCAGAGTACTGAAATACCAGGTGTCACTACAGAAGACATACAGGTATTACTATATAAAGTAACTGCTTGTTAACAACCATATTAATTGTTTAACATTCAAGAAAATTGGTTTAAGCATTTTTCATGCTACTTCTGTGTGACTTATATAAAGAAAGTTTTACTGTATTTTTGTAACATTGTAGGAAATTAGAGGTTTTGAGTTGAGGAATAATGCATTATACTTTTTCCTATTTAAAAAAAAAAATAGGCCCCTGCTTAATAATTTTGTGCACAACATCTGATTTGTTGGAATGGACTACAGCCACTAAATGGAAGATGCCTGTATTTTCTTGGATTCTTCCACCCAAAACCCATCAACAGGCCTCACCCTAAACCGTTGATTTGGTCACATTCCAACAGGTCATCTGTTCTCAATCTCTAGCCTTGACTCATTGAATCCCTTCTCATCTCTTCATCTTCCAGGTTCCCCCAGGTGTGCTCATACAGGTCATCTAACTTTTCATCCTATTTGCATTATTATTTTTCATTCTATTCACTTCTTCTCTCTATCCTTTATTTTACTTTCTAAAAGATTAAATAGAGGTAAAAGGCTTAACAACAACAAAAGCAGCCCTAGCACACTCCGTCATCCCTATCCCCAATGCAATGTGTACAGCGGCAAATACTTTTGATTCTTTGCTCTTGCTTCCAATTCCAAATAACAATGGTAAATGTTATTGCCTGTTGTTTCATTTTAAACATTATTTATTGCTTTCCTATTATGGTAAGTGAGGATTTTAGCTCTCTTATGTCCACCTTTCCTTTACCCTCCTCCACTTTTCTCAATAAAGTTATGCCAAAAATTTTGTTTAAATTCATATTCGGTGGGTTAATTACTGAGATTATTGTTCACTTATGAGCCAAATACTGAAAAATGATTGATTTCATTTCTGTTACAAACTTTTTTTGTTTTTCCTATATTTAATAATTGCCCCATTTCCTCATTTGCTTAGATTTGTTTATCTAGCTGAGCTTTGTCGTATCCTACAACAGCTCTGTGAAATTACTCTGAATCTGTTTTCCACATGATTGAACATATCAGATTTATCAGCTTTTTTGGCTTTTTTTTTTTTACTGATAAGATTTATAAGTTCCATTTTTCTCTCTCCTCATTTTAATCTGCACTGCTTTCTAAGCTGCCGGATATTATGGGTGTTATGTTGGAATTTCCCTTATGTTCTATAAATACCCAACTCCTCTCTCCTGTATTGGATTTCTCATTTCCTAGTTCCCACGCGATCTTCTTTCTTGGTTTACTCCCTAGTTTTAGTGGATTACATCCTCTAGACTTTTACACTTTACATGTTGAAAATGTTTTACTATATCCTCACATTTGATTAATTCATTTAAACAGATATCCTAGACTAAAATGTATTAATATTTTAGAGACACTTATCAACTGCCTTTATCTTCCAATACTGTTTTTGAGAAATTCGTTTACATTTTTGATCCTTTGATTATGATCTCTTTCCCTTCTTTTCTCTTGCTCTGTCAACTAGCTTTTAGTGTCTTTTCTATAAACACTCAAGTTTCAGAATTTCCAGATGATATTCTTTGGTTTGGCCTTTTACATTTATTACACCAAACACCCAGTGAGCCCTTCCAATCAGAATTCACATTTTCACTTTGGAAAAAATAATCTGGACAGACACAGTGGCTCTCATCTATAATCGCAGAGCTTTGAGAGGCCAATGAGGGAGGATCACTGGAGGTCAGGAGTTTGAGACCAGCTTGGGCAACACAGGCCCCATATCTATTTTTTATAATAATAATAATTTTCTAATAACTGCTTTTTCTGTTTTTCCTTGCTAGTTGGATATGGATTTCTGGAATTGATCCATAAATTTTCCTGCTTTTCTCTCTTATTGTCCAGCTCTTTTATTCCCTACTATATCAGAGAGTTCTTCCAGTCTGTTCTCTTTTTTTGAGAAAAGGTCTCACTGTGTTGCCCAGGCTGGTCTTGAACTCCTGGGCTCAAGTAATCCTCCTGCTTCAGCCTCCCAAAGTGTTAAGATTGCAGGCACGAGCCACCATGCCCAGCAATTGCAATCTTTTTGCTAAATTTTGTCTTGCTATCACATTTTTAATATGCAAAAACTCTATCTTATTGTTTGCTCCTTTTTTAAAAAAGTAACACTCTTACTTTTTAAGGACTTAACATTTTCTTTTATCTCTCTGAGGACATCATGTCTTTGAAGCATTCTTCTGCTCTCAGCATTGTCTCTGTTTCCTCTAGGTTCCTGTTTTCTGTTTTTTTGTTTGGTTGGTTCATTTTGGAGGTTTTCTTCCAAAATCTTACTATCCGTTGATGCCCTATCATATTTAAGAGTGAGTCACTAAAAAGCTTATTAGAAGCTTTATAAATGGGCTTCTAACAGGGTCATAGAGGAGCTGGAGAAGGGGGTCACCAAATGTCCGTATCTGTATGAACCATCTCTGGGATGGTTCAGTTTCCTTTGAGAAGGATCCTCCAACATTCCTGCTGGAGTGTAGGGTGGTGAGGTTGCCAGTGTGCCAGTAATGACTAGAAGAATGAAGCTAAGGATTTCACTGTTCAGATGCAGAAGTCCTCTAATCTCCCGGTTTTCAAGTCTTTCTCGTCCTGCCTTTCTCAGTGCTCAGTGCCCCCAAGTACAAATGATCTCTGGTGGTTTCTCTAGAGACTCCTGCAACAGTAGGGGGAAATGGTCCCAAGTGAAGAGAGGCCTTTTAGGATCTAAATAGTCCTCATAAAGGCTTTCAGATAAATCCTCACCCATCATATTACCCTGCTTTCTTCCTAAGGCTTGCCAGAGAGCTGTGGGATGAGTCAGCTGCCTTTCCATCTACAACTCCCTCCACAGGCACTTGGCTCTGACCTTTCTCCATTCTGCTAAGTCATGTACCATTCCTCTATCCACTTTCCATCTCTGTATTTTGTGGTTTATGGTTATTTATGTCTCCTTGGTTTACCGAAGATAAAGCTTGTGTTTCCTTTTCTTATTTTCCCTGTTGTTTGGAAATTATTTTTGAGAAAAGAAGATTAATAAGATTAATTTAGGGACACAGAAAAAGACTAGATAAGTCTTATCCTGACATCTTGAAATCAGAAGTCTCTAGATTTTCCTTTTTCATAGATCTTTTACCACATCATACTCTCTTGTACCAGCAACATTCTGATTCATAATTTCTGGCTTCCAGATTCTCTGGGTGATTAGTCATACTGTTCTCTGGTTTCAGATATGCAACATTTAGTGTATTAATGAATTAACAAGTTCTACATCTACTTATCATATCCCATCTGCAGTAATTATTGTCTGCAACTGAATGGGGTTTACTGAGTATAAAATAATAGGAAAGGCTTTAGTCACCAATCTGTTGTGGGACTTAGTGTCCTTATCAAATAGGCTGGTTATTTTCGGTTGTCCCTCTGTCCCTCTATTCTCACACTTCCCCTACCCCAAGAGGCTGACCTCTATAGAGAATTCCCCTCAACTATTCCCACTCATTGCCATTTTCACCTGTGTCATTCTTTCTCTCCTTGCTGCATTTCTGGCAACATTACTCTATATCCGCAGCTCCTAAAGTATAATGGCTTCCAGCTTCACAAGAGAACCCTTCCTAGTTAGTTCTCTTGACCTTACCCACACCTCTGTAAAAGTCTCTTTATTAAACTCTCTTCCGTTATACCTAACATGTCATTTGTTTCCTATGGTAACACTAATACATCAGTAAAAGGAGCATTTTGAACTAGCTCATCTCTAAAGTCCCTTGAGTTCTTAGATTCTATGATTTTTACAAGAGTAAAATCACATGGCATTTAAATTAAAGACTCTGAACAAATTACAGACTTCCTTTCATTCAAGATTCTGTCTCACTCCAGAAAAAAATAATTCTCCAAATAATTATGCTCAATCCTTAGAAAATATAAATAATGTTAGTACAACTTAGACTAGCTGAGAAAGCCAGAATATACATATTGTTCCCTTTTTGCTTAGGCACTGCAGTAAGATAGCTCTGATAAAAAATGTATTTGCTATTTCTGACTTTGAAAACAGACAATCAGAATTAATTCCAAAGGTTCAAGTGTTTCTCTTTATCTTCTTTCCTTCCTGTTTCTTAGATATGTATATTATCAAAACACCAGAAAAATAGAAAAACTAAGTTTCACCAATCCTCCCATTAAAAGTGAAATGAATTCCTTGACTTCACACCCTCCTCCAAATACCAAATTATCTTTTTCCATGCATCGCCAGACTTTTTGTATCCACTGAGCTTTACCACTTTCTTACCCCTTATAGACCCTTCAACTCATTTCCATCTAAAACTGCTCTTGCCAAAGTTTTGTACAACTTCTTTGTTGTGATAGTCAACGGATACTTCTCAGAACTTGTGGTAACCTCTCAGAAGCATATGACAACACTACCACTCCTTTCATGAAACATTATCTTCTTTGTCTTTGCTGTTGCCTCACCTTTCTGGTTTCTCTCATACTTACTGGACTACTCCTCAATCCCTTCAGTGGACATCTCTTACTCTGCCCATTCCTCAAATGTTCATGTTTCTTGGGAGTCTGTTCTAGTTTTCCTCATCTTTCCGCCTATATTCCACCACCAGGTATCTTGATCTACTCCTATGGCTTCAAAAACGATGATAAACTAATGATTCTCAAATGCACCATCTCAAGTCCAGATCTCCTCCTGACCTTCATATTTTTTTCATAACTAAATACTAAATAACTCCATCAGTATGCCCAATGATTCCTCACACTCAACATTTCAGCTTCCGCTCAAACCTATTTTTCCCCCATATCTCTTATGCCAATGAATCATACCAAGCCAGACACCAATATAATCTTTGAGTCTTTGCTGTTCCCCATTCCCATGCCCAATCAATGATCAAGTCCTACTGATTCTGAGATCTTGAATCCATCTAATTCTAACCATTCTCATTGCTACTTCTCTAGACCAAATCATCTCCCTACTGCTAAAACCCTGAAATGCAGACTTTGTAATATAGCCAGGGAGATCTTTCTAAAATACAGATATGAACACCTTACCCTCTTCCTAAAATCCTGCAATGGTTTCCCACTGCTATGAAGATGATGCCGAAACTCCTTAACAAAGTTTACAAGGCCCAGCATCTGATCTCCTGCTCTGTTATCCAAATTGCTGTATGCTTCAGCCATACTGAGACATTTTTTAGTTACTCCAAAAAGCCATGATTGCTTTTACTCTGGACATTTCCACATGATGTTCTCTCCACCCAATACATGCCTATCTGATGTCATCAGTGTAATGCCATCAATATCCACAATTCATTGAATCGTTGGTGGCTCCATTTAGATGTCCTATGCTCTCTAAATCTGGGTTATATCTGCTCCCATAGAAAACTACTTATCCACTTACTATATTCTATTGCAGTTGCCTATTTACTTGTCTCTTTTCCCTTTTAGATTATAAGCACAATGAAAGTTGAGACTATACCTATTATATCTCCAATGGCTTGAACATTATCTGGCACAAAATAGCCACTAAATAAATAATGGTTGAATGATGAACAAACAAATGAGTAAATAAATCAGATTAAAAGTTGTACCAGGGGAAACACATTTTACATATGGACTTCCTGTCCCTTGCTTCTTCTCTTCTCAAAAAATAATAATAATATGTAAGCCCCCTTTCCCTCCCAACCAGCCATTGCTTACTAAGGGCTAATTAATGTATACTTACACAGGACAGCTAAAAAGAAGGATTCTGTCTGAAACTTTGCGTTCTCCTTAATTTCTGCCTTTCCTCCTATATATAAAATTTTCAAACTGAAAGTTAAAACATGCTTAAAAGAGACTAAGCATGTGGCTGCCTTTCTCTTGATCTGCCCAAACCATCTGTAAACCTGGTAGTGTATGTACATGGGGTAAAAAGAACCTATGATAACATTTTATTTGAACCAGAATGCTAAAGCATTAATTAAAGCTAAGCACACCTGCTCTAAACTGCAGAGTCAGAGATTTATGTGAACTTATAAACTTGAGGCTTTCTGACGTCTTGTACAATTTATATTTCCTTTAAATAAGCATTTCCTCTTTGTAATGCAATATTTTAAAGTTTATTTCTGTGACTAATCTGCTAGCATATTCAGTTCCTTTATTACCTAGTCTTTACCTTTGTAACCCACTACTTGTCAAATTTTTAATTTAAGGTTTTGGGTGAAAATAAGCAGTCTCAACCATGAGGGGAAGAATTTCTTGCCCTAAATTTAACTTGTTAATGAGGTGATCTAAAACTATATCCATACATTCAAATTCCATATTTAATACAAAATATTTTTATCTTTTTACTTTTTTTGAGACAGAGTCTCGCTCTGTTGCCCAGGCTGGAGTGCAGTGGCGCAATCTCGGCTCACTGCAAGCTCTGCCTCCCGGGTTCACGCCATTCTCCTGCCTCAGCCTCCCGAGTAGCTGGGACTACAGGCGCCTGCCACCTCGCTTGGCTAATTTTTTTGTATATTTAGGAGAGACGGAGTTTCACCATGTTAGCCAGGATGGTCTCGATCTCCTGATCCGCCTGCCTCGGACTCCCAAAGTGTTGGGATTACAGGCGTAAGCCACCACGCCAGGCGAATACAAAGTATTTTTATATAGTTATTCACAGATCTATTCATGCACTGTTTGGAGGGTATAAGCTACTTTATAGTGATTTATCACTTGTTAAGTTACAATGCTCGCCCACATGTGCAGTCCTTTTAAAGAAGACAGTTTTTCAGTCAAGGAAGGCATTCTGATCTGAGATTTGGACGCTAATGATTTTAGAAGGAGAGGGTTCTACGAGGTTTCCTATCAAACATAGTTACCTTGGATAGATTCCTTCCTAGCACTGTGAGCGTCACCAAGCCAGCACAACAGACCAAAGCACTGGAGCTGGAGAGGCCAGAACTTGGTGGGATATTTCCATCTACCAGGCAGTTCATTCCAGTCAGGTTACTAAGACCAAAGTGTTCCTAAGAATATAAGGAAAAACAGCAACAGTAATTCAGTATTGAATTCAAGGAGTAGTGAAAGCTTCCTTCATTCCCCAGAGAACAAAAGTCTATCAATAGACTTATAATAATTATAGAAACTACTTGCGCAATTCAATCGTGACATTTTATTTAACAACTCTTGGCCACAGGGTAATTCCTTTAAATGCCTTTAATTTTCTTGCCTTGAATGTTCTTTTTCTTGAATATTAATTGATTTGAATATGGACAAAATATAAAATTGCTTTGAATGTTCTTTTTCTTGAGTATTAATTGATTTGAACAAATAAGGAAAAAATATAAAACAATTATAATTCAACTTGCCAAGTAGCAAGACAAGAAATATACAATTATCTATGAGGTAATTTAAATCTCCGTGCAGCACATCTCCAGCATTCTGTTATTACAAAAGTCCAAGCCCCAAGCAGTGACTTGTTTCTAAAGAGTGCCTTACTTTAGAAGATTCTCTGAAAAAAAAGAGTTCCAAACTTTCTCAGTTCTGTTTTACTTATGAAAAAACCTAGGCACCAAGAGATGAAGAAATTTTCCCAAGATGACCCACAGGGAGATGAGAGTAGGGCCCAGGTCTCTGATTCCTGTTTGAAAACTTCTCCATTGCAGTTAGAAACCTGAGCCAGCAAACTGTCATTGTGATTTAATATGCCAGCTAGATGAGAAAATCCAGATTTTTACTACAGTTTATAGATACAGTTTAGCCATATGGTAGCTTTAAAGATAGTGAAATTAGAATTCAGCCACAAATGAGAATACAGACCCTAAACAAGTCAAGGAAACTCTATTTCTACAAATAGGAAAGCTCAAAGAAATAATCAGATTCTGATTTAAATATGGAAAGCTCTAGCATACTTACACAAATTTCTAACACTAGGACACTTTGGAATGATATTGTATCATAACCTTTGTGGTTTAAGTTTACAAATAAATTCAAGTCTATCTCCTTCTCAAGAAAAAGTACCATAGTCTTTGCAAATTACTCAAATGACTAAAGATTAACATATGAAATACTATTACTTAATTAAGCATTTCATCTACATATTATACAAGGGAGAATTTCAATAAGCTAGCTAGAATAACTAAAATAACAAAAAAATTCTGCAAATAAAATTTTTCCTTAATGTTTCATCTGTCTGTCCTAGCTAGCAAAACTCTCATACCACACTAAGAAGAAATTTAGCTGAGTATACTTCTCTTTCTGATTTCAAGTCATCTAAAAATTTCCTTCCAGAAATACAAATTATAAACTGAAACTGTACTGTTGCCAATGCCCTTTCATACAGAATATCAGACAGTTTGTTTAAAAAAAAAAAAAAAAAAAAAAACTTGAAGAATACAATATATTTAACTATAAACTGATCAAACATGGGTGTCTTGAGTGGGAATCATACTTAAGAACTTATCAGCCAGGTGTGGTGGCTCATGCCTGTAATCCAGCACTTTGGGAGGCCAAGGCGGGTGGGTCATGAAATCAGGAGTTCAAGACCAGCCTGGCCAATATGGTGAAACCCCGTCTCTACTAAAAATATAAAAATCAGCTGGGCGCGGTGGCAGGCGCCTGTAATCCCAGCTACTCGGGAGGCTGAGGCAGGAGAATTGCTTGAACCCAGTGGGCAGAGGTTGCAGTGAGCTGAGATCGTGCCACTGCACTCCAGCCTGGGCCACGGAGCAACACTCTATCTCAAAAAAAAAAAAAAAAAAAAAAAAAAAAGCACTTTATCATGCAATGTTTAAATGAAAACGTATAACAAATTCAAAATGCAAATGGGTATATGCCACATTCTGTAATAGCTCTATCCCAAAAGGATAACATGTTCAATTTAATATAAACGAATTATCCTCTGAAACTTTCTAGTATTTGAATCTGAAAGTTTCTGAACAGGCTAGCATTTAAATTATCTTTCTGCCAAAAGCTTATTGGATAAGTTTGCTTTTGCACATAAGTTGTCAAACCAAACAGGAAGGCTTTAAAACCTGAAATGCTCAAAAATAACACAAAGCAACATGCATTATTTAGGCCACTTTACCCATATGCTGCAAAAAGGCGTGTTGTTACAAGGAAGATTAAAATTGCATTTGCCAGGCAAATGCTTCCAAATACTGTAATTCCTACTAATGTATATAAGCCAGATGATCTGAAGATTTAAAACCTGCCAATAACTTTTCCTGTAAGTTATTACCATGTGTCTGAGAGGAAGGAAAACACAAAAGAAAGAAAGAAATGAATTCATTAACTTTAAGAACAAAAACCACCACTGTTACAGTATAGAACTACACGTTAGAAATAAATTTGATGTATTTCCGTAATGGACGTGCCACTAAGTCCTAGCTGCTCATTACAAAGTTTCAAATAGGACTGCCAGGCAGTAAGGAACACAAGCTCTCTAAAACACCGGTCAGTCTGTTTGTTTACTTTTAGCTCACAAAGGCAAAATTTACTGCTTATTGTCCTACCTGTGATTCTATACAAGTCACTATATCTAAAATAATTATTGCAATATAAAAGTGGCTCTGAAAACAGCAAATATCAATTTTCTTTTGGTCCTTGATACTTTTTCAACTATGAGAGAGAGTGAAAACATTTTATTTTCTTGTTGTTCTAATGTAACATTAGACATTTTCAAAGTAATTATTCAATGTTTCTAGGAAAATACTTACACTAATACATTTCATTACGTCTTTTTTTAATCCCATCTGAAGTAGCAATAACAATACTAGCTACCATTTATTAAATGGCTACTATCAAGCCTTATGTAATTCTTTTAACAACTCTTCATCAGGATAGCAATGACATCATTTTACGGATAAATCTGAGACTTAAGAGGTTAAATTACCACAGCTGGGAAGAGCCCAGATTCAAACCTGGGCTGACTCTAAATCCTATTACAGTATACCCCTATATATCCCAAGTATACATGTAAATAATAGTACTAAAACATATCCTCAAAGGTATGTTTAAACAAAGATTTTAAAACCAGACAGATGTTTGTCAAATGCACCTATTTATGAAAAGCCAGCTATATGAAAACCACTACTGCCCCCTGTGAACACTACCCCAAAAACAGTCATATCTTCCCCACTCTCTGAAACACAAACTAGCAAAATAGAACAGAAGCATCGGTTAGTACTGTAAGGAGATGAAAAAGATGTAGTAAATAAAATAAATCTGACAGAATACACATGATAATCTCAACTGGTAGTAAGTGTCTTATAAACCAATTTACCTGAATTCCTTTAAGTCCACATAAGAAATAGTTGTGCCACAAAGGCTTGGTTTTATCAATCTGAATGTTATTAGCACTAGTACTGAAGTCCCTGTGAAGACAAAAGACACCATTAATTTAAAATCTGTAGGCCTTGAGCTGCAAAATCAATGGCTGACTGCTGCCATCTTGTGCCAACATAATGACACTGACTCTCCTTTCCCATTTATGTTCAAACTGTGTCTACAGCAAAATATCTCCAGCTGCTAAGAGTTAAGAGAGGAAGTTGTAGTGGCCTTAATGACTAAACTACCTCCAACTGACCCTTTTTATTTCCTGAAACAGAGAGGAAACAATATATTTTAGAGTAATCTACAACTATTTTCTCTTTCATGTTGGTCCTTGTTAAACTGGTGTAAACCACATGAATGCTTATCCTCTGGGCCTGCTGTTTGGCACACCCTCAAACTGAAACAGGAGTACTCAAAGCCATCCCTGCCACCCATCCAATTTTACCATCTGCACAATTTAAGAAAAAAACAAACAAACAAAATAATGATTCTGATGCGTAATCAATTTAACAAAGTAAGATTCCATGAGTCTATACTAATGTAAGTTAACAAATGAATAAAAAGCTAAATGAAGAGGAAGGAAAAACTCTTTATTACGGTAAAATGCCAACTAATAGATATAGAAGAAATGATGTGACTAGAAAAGTCACTACACGGTAAACTTTATGATAATTTGTTTCAAGAAACAATTATCAATGGATGCTAAACTTAAGAGAGCAAAAATGTGATGAGAAGTAAGATATTTACAGTATTTCCCCACCAGACACTTATGAACTACAATGGAAAAACATAGTATCTGGGCTGGGTGTTAGCGGCTCACACCTCTAATCTCAGCACTTTAGGAGGCTGAGGCAGGCGGATCATGAGGTCAGGAGTTTGAGATAAGCCTGGCCAATATGGTGGAATCCCATCTCTACTAAAAATACCAAAATTAGCCAGGTGTGGTGGCACGTGCCTATAGTCCCAGTTACTCCGGAGGCTGAGGCAGAATAATCACTTGAACCTGGGAGGTGAAGGTTGCAGTGAGCTGAGATCATGCCACTGCACTCCAGCCTGGGTGACAGAGTGAGATTCCATCTCAAAAAAAAAAAAAAGTATCTGATATGGTTTGGCTGTGTCCCCACTCAAGTTGCATCTTGAATTGTAGCTCCCATAATTCTCACATGTTGTGGGAGGCACCCAATGGTAGGTAATTGAATCATGGGGGTGGGTCTTTCTTGTGCTTTTGTCATGATAGTGAATAAGTCTCATGAAATCTGATGGTTTTACAAACAGGAGTTCCCCTGCACATGCTCTCTTTGCCTGCTGCCATGTAAGATATGACTTTGCTCTTCATTTGCCTTCTGCCATGATTGTGAGGCTTCCCCCGCCATATTGAACTGCGAGTCAATTAAACCTCTTTCCTTTATAAATTACCCAGTCTTGGGTTTGTCTTTATTAACAGCATGAAAATGAACTAATATAGTATCTTTATGGTAGAAAGATCTGGCAGATGGCACCTTAATCAAATGATCAAAATTAACACCACCAGTAAAGGGATGTTTTGTGCCTCCTTGATACAATGTACTAAGCATACATCCATGGAATGTGGGATTTCCTTATGCTAGTCTTGTGACTTCTTTGTAAATCAAAAAAATACTTCAAAATGAAAAATAGATAAATAAATAGGCTCCTAAAATCAGTCAAAGAACAATGTATGTGAAATGGGAGAATCAATTAAAGAGGAGGAAATGAGGTAAAATTCCCCATATTGACTGAGTGCTCTAATATAATTAACTAAATATCTACTATATGCCAGTCATTGTAATAGAAGCCTTCCATGGATTATTTTAACTTAACAACATGGATACATTATCTCTTTCAAAATATATTAAGTGACTAACCACTTAAGCATACAAAGCATGCATGGGAATATAAAGGTAAGGCAGAAGGCTTGCCTTTTAAAAGTTCACAATCTAGCCAAGATGATATGAACATAAATAACTACCAGACAGCAATGGCATGTGATAATAATACAGGGTGGGATATGTGGCTGAGAGAGTATTATTTCTAAAAGTCTGCATTTGATAGAGAGAGGATGTCTTCCTGGAGGCTCAGAGAGGATTAGTTGCTTTCCAAAAACGCAGTCTGACATCAGCTCATCACAATTTTCCTCTACTGTCACTCACAGAAGTTAAAATATGTTGCTCACAGTCAATAAGAGGTCACAGAATTTGAAAGCAGATAAAGTTATGTTAGCATATCTGACAGGTTCTGCTCCTAGTTAAGAGGACATCTTGAAAGTCACTAAGAAAACCAGAAAGAGATTCTGATGGTGAAGTATGAACAGAGGGGGTAGGCAGACATGAGGAGAAAAAGAGGAAAGTTCAAATAGTAGGAAGCTACATGAGTCACATTTCAGAAAGAACTATGATATAATTTGGATTTGCATCCCTGCCCAAATCTCATGCCAAGTTGTAATCCCCAGTGTTGGAGGTGGGACCTGGTGGGAGGTGATTGGATCATGCAGGTGGATTTCCCCCTTTGGTATTGTTTTCATGATAGAGCTCTCACTAGATCTGGTTGTTTAAAAAGTGTGTGGCACTTCCCACCTCTCTCTCTTCCTCCTGGCTCTGGCCATGTAGACATGCCTACTTTCCTTTTGCCTTCCACCATGCTTGTAAGTTTCCTGAGGCCTCCCTAGCCATGCTTCCTGTACAGCCTGTAGAACTGTGAGCCAATTAAACCTCTTTTCTTTATAAATTACCCAGTCTCAGGTATTTCTTTATAGCAGTGCAAGAATGAACTAATATGGAAAATGGGTAACAAGGAAAGGGGCATTGGTATAAAGATACCTGAAACTGTGAATTTGGGTGTGGAACTGGGTAACAGTTAGAAGTTGGACCAATTTGGAGGGCTCAGAAAAAGACAGGAAGATGAGGAAAATTTGTAACTTCCTAGAGACTTGTTGAATGGTTGTTTCCAAAATGCTGATAGTGATATGGACAATGAAGTCCCAGCTAAGGCAGTCTCATATGAAAATGAGGAACTTCTTGGGAACTAATGTAAAGGTCATTTTGTTATGCATTAGCAAAGAGCCTGGAGGCATTGTGCCCCTGCTCTAGGGATATGTAGAACTTTGAACTTGAGAGTGATGATTTAGGATATCTGGCAGAAGAAATTTCTAAGCAGCAAAGCATTCAAGATATAGCCTGCTGCTTCTAACAACCTATGTTCATATGCATGAGCAAAGAAATTACCTGAAACTGAAACTTATATTTAAAAGGGAAGCAAAGTGTATGAGTTTGAAAAATTTGAAGCCTGGCCATGTGGTAGAAAAGAAAAGGCCTTTTTGGAGGAGTTCAAGCCAGCTACAGAAATTTGCATAAGTAAAGAATAGCCAAATGCTAATAGCCAAGACAAAGGGGAAAAGACCTCCAAGGCATTTCAGAAACCTTTGCAGCAGCTCCTTCCATCACAGGCATGGAGGTCTAAGAAGGAAGAATGGTTTCATGAACAGGGACCAGGGTCCCACTGCCCTGCGCAGCCTCAAGACACTGCTCCCCACATCCTGGCCTCTCTGCCTTCAGGGGTGGCTAAAAGGACTCCAGATACAGCTCAGGCTGCTGCTTCAGGGGGTGCAAGCCATAAAACTTGGTGCTTTCACGAGGTGTTAAGCCTGCCAATGTTCAGAGTGCAAGAGTCAAGACTTGGGGAGCCTCTGCCTAGATTTCAGAGGATGTGTAGAAAAGCCTAAATGTCCAGGCAGAAGCCTGCTGCAGGAGCAGAGCCCTCATGGAGAATCTCTATCTCTACTAAGGCAGCGTGGAAGGGAAATCTGGGGTTGGATCCCCCACACAGAGTCCCCACTGGGGCACTACCCAGGGGAGCTGTGAGAAGAGGGCCATCATCTTTGAGACTGCAGGATGGTAGATCAACCCAGCAGCTTGCACCATGCACATGTAAAAGCCACACGTGCTTGAACACCAGCCCATGAAAGCAGCCTCAGGGGCTTTACTTTGCAAAGCCTCAGGGGTGGAGCTTCCAACGGCCTTAGGAGCCCACCCCTTGCCCCAGTGTGCCCTGGAAGTGAGACATGGGGTCAAAGGAGATTATTTGGAGCTTTAAGATGTAATGACTCCCTTGCTGGGTTTCAAACTTACATGCGGCCTGTAGCCCCTTTCTTTTGGCTAATTTCTCCCTTTTGGAAAAGAAGTATTTACCCAGTGTTTGTACCCTCATTGTATGTTGGAAGTAATAACTAACCCATTTTTTATTTTACAGGCTTATAGGCAGCAGGGACTTGCCTTGTCTCAGATAAGACTTTGGTCTGTGGACTTGTGAGTTAATGCTGGAATGAGTTAAGACTCTGAGGACTGTTGAGAAGGCATGACTGAATTTTGGAATGTGAGGACATAAGTCTTGGGAGGGGCCAGGGACAGAATAATATGGTTTGGATTTGTGTCCCTGCCCGAATCTCATGTCAAATTAAAATCCAAAGTTTTGGAAGTGGGGCCTGGTAGAAAGTGATTGGATCACAGAGGTGGATTTCCCCCTTTGGTACTCTTCTCATGATACAGTTCTCACTTGACTTGGTTGTGTAAAAAGTGTGTAGCTGCCCCCAGCCCTCTTCCTCCTGCTCCACTCATGTAAGACATGCCTGCTTCTTTGCTTTCCACCATGTTTGTAAGTTGCCTGAGGCCTCCTTAGCCGTGCTTCCTGTACATCCTGCAGAGAATCACGGGCCAATTATACCTCTTTTATTTATAAAATTACCCAGTCTCAGGTATTTCTTTATAGCAGTGTGAGAATGGACTAATACAAATTGAAAAGTGCTAACTCCCACAGAATTAGAAGTATAGCTTAAGTCTGTCAGAAAAAAAAAAAAAAAACAAAACTGCGTTTTGATTAGTTAATGATCTTTGCTCTTTTCCGCATCCCTGTCTCACCTCTCTGCCTAGCCTTTTCCTGAGATTCAAAACCAGACACTCATTTTCCCACCAAATCTCTACCCTGCATTACATTATCCATTTGCTTTCTCTAACCCCACTTCCATGTTGTAGAATTCTGAGAAAAGAATCCTGAAAATGAGCAGACATGACCCATTATTACATTAATACTTTCCATTTACATATTTTATTCATTTACTTGTTCTTGAAAGAAACATCTGCCCAGTGTCTACCCTGTGTGTGTCTGGACCTGGGATAGGTAGACCATTGTAAGACACCTGCATGTGTCTGGATCTGGGGCAGACCATTTATAATAAGAGTAGCATCAAAAAAAATATGAAGTTGGAGGCACAGAGGAATGTCTATAGGCATCTGGTACTTGCCTTCTCCACAAAGAAGAACCAAAATAACAAGTTGACAATCATAGTTAGAAAAGATCACGTAAGAGAGAACACTGAATTCAACAAGAAGTGACAGGAAACACTTAAGGCAAGGAAGGAGAGGAAATCAGGGCAGCCTGCTCAGCTAGAATCAGCTGGGAGCCTAGAGAGGCTCTCTAATGTGGGTAAAGGGCAAAAGAAACACCCCAAGTGGTCCACATTACTATTAAGGACTCCTGCAATCCTAGCCATAGGACAGCCCCTCAACCCTTGAGGTCCATGTGACTGACAGAGAAACTGCTTGGAGATCACATGATGGCATTGCTCCAAAGAGGAAATTCATGCTGGGTTCCACACACCCCCAAGTCCTAAACAATTTGCACGTCACTATACTGAGATCCCAGACTCTACTAGGCTGCATTCTGCCATGGGGACCAACAGCTCCTGTCTCCACATCCCTGCAACCTCTCTGATATCCCCTACCCACAGACAACACGAGTGCTAATTGCTGTTGTCAGAGCCAAAATGCAAGCCACTGGCAATAACTACAATACTCCCAGCAGTGGGGCTGCTGTGCATTTTCATGAGCCCTAAAACAGACTCCCTTACTCAAAGAAACTGCCATTGCACTGCTGGGGCCAAACCACGAGCCACTGGCAGACCCCTCGTATTCGCAGCAGCGGAGCCACCATGCACTTTCATGTGCCCCGAGGAAAGGCTACCCCACCTGCAGCCACCACCTGAAGCCAAAGTGCATGCTCCCCAGCCAGTTGTCTACGACTGCTGCCAGTGAAAGCAACCCCACTCTCCCCAGCAGCTGGGCCACAGCATAGCCCCTGCCACTACCACCTGAGCATTCCACTAGGTGGCTTGGTTCACTCTACTCCTGCCTACCACTTGCACACACCACCAGGAGACCTGAGGATAGGCCCACCCTGCCAGACTCCAGGCCTATGCCTAAGCATACTATCCAGGGTACTAAGAATGGCTGTGTCCAATCTACCACCACTGGCACCTGAACACTCTCCCAGGGACCTAAAGATGAGCCCACCCAACCTACTACTACTACCACAGCTAGCTTCCACCTGCATGCAACACCTGCGGCACTGAGGACCAACTCACCCAGCCTAACATAGCCACCAAAAACAATGCAGAATGCTTGGGAGCCAGAGGGTTGTTCTACCACTGCTACTGCCATCACACAGGTGACACTAACTACCCAGGGGTCCAAGGACCCAGCCACTCACCCAGCTCACTGCTACAACTGCCAGGATCCACAGTCTCCAACAACAACCATATCCTAAGTCACTGAGGAAATCAGAGACCACTGATACTGTTTATGGCCAAAGGAATTATACAGAGCCTACAATACTACAAGTGCCAAGAATCAATGCCAATATGCTAACCCAACCAATACCATAGGTACCTCTTTGAGAAGAAGTCATCCTCTATAAAAGCAAATTCAAAAACTTGGAAGAAGCAAAATCATTCACCAGCAACAGATTCCAATGACAAAGAAATTTATTAAATTCCAGAAATAGAATTCAAAGTAATGACATTTAAAAAGCTCAGTGAAGCCAGGTGTAGTGGTTCATACCTGTAATCCCAGCACTTTGGGAGGCTGAAGCAGGCAGATCACTTAAGGTCAGGAGTTTGAGACCAGCCCAGCCAATATGGTGAAACACCATCTCTACTAAAAATACAAAAATTAGCCAGGTGTGGTGGTGAGTGCCTGTAATCCCAGCTACTCGGGAGGCTGAGGCATGAGAATCACTTGAACCCAGGATGCAGAGGCTGTAGTGAAGCAACATCATGCCACTGCACTCCAACCTGGGCAACAGATTGAGACTCCATCTCAAAAAAAAAAAAAAAAAATCAGTGAAAGACAAGAGAACACAGATACAAAGAAATCGGAAAAAAAAATCCAGAATATGAAAAAGAAATTTAACAAATAGATATCATAAACAAAAATCTTGGAACAGAACAGAACAATTCACTGAATGAAATAAAACATACATTTGAAAGCTTCAACAATAAACTAATCGAGCAGAAGAAAGAATTTCAGTATCTGAAGATAACTCTTTTGAAATAATACAGTCAGACAAATATAAGGAAAAAAGGATGAGAGAGAATGAAAAACCCTTATGTAACTTATGAAGCATCATAAAGCAACCAAATATTTGAATTTTTGGTGTTCCAGAAAGAAGAGAAAACCAAAAGGATAGAAAACCTACTTAACAAAATAATAGTTGAAAACTTCCCCAGTCCAGTAACAGATTTACATATTCTGATACAGGAAGCTCAGAGATCCCCAAACAAATACGACTTTAAAAGGTCTTCTCCATGGCACATTATAGTAAAGTGGTCAAAAGTCAAAGACAAAAAGATAATTCTTAAAACAGCAAAAGAAAAGCATCTAGACACTTATAAAGGAGCCCCACCAAAACGACAGTGGATTTCTCAGCAGAAACCATACAGGCCCTGAGAAAATGGGATGATATATTCAAAGTGTAGATAGATAAAGACTGGCAGCCAAGGATACTATACTCAACAAAATCATCCTTCATAAATGAAGAACTGAAGTCTTTCCCAGAAAAACAAAAGCTGAACGCATTTATCACGAATGGGCTGAACCTACAAGCAATGCTTAAGGGAGTACTATACCTGGAAGCAAAGAGATAATATATACACCAACAGGAAAATACATAAAAGTATAAAGCCCACTGGTAGAGCAAACTCATGAATAAGGAAGAGAAAGGACTCAAATGTTACCACTACAGAACACCACCAAATCACGATAAACAAGAGAGAAATTTAAAAAAAAAAAAAAAAGATATATAAAACAACCAGAAGTCAATTAACAAAATGACAGGAATAAGCCCTCCCATATCAATAATAACATTGAATGTAAACAGATTAAATTTTCCAATTAAAAGATATAAACTAGGATAACTGATTTAAAAACATGACCCTATCTATAATAAGCCCCCTACAAAAATAAAACCTCATTTCATCTGAAAAAAACACATATATATTGAAAGTAAGGGAATGAAAAAAATATATTCCATGCAAACAGAAACCAAAAGCAAGCAGGAATAGCCATGCTTGTACCAAACAAAATAGACTTTACGTCAAAAACAGTAAAAACAGACAAAGAGGGGTATTATATAATGACAAAGCGATCAAATTGGCAAAGGATATGACAATTCTAAACACATACGCACTCAACAACAGAGCACCCAGATATATAAAGCAAATATTATTACAACTAAAGGGAGAGAGAGATCACAATACAATAATACTTGGGGACTTTAGCAGCCCACTCTCACCATTACAGAGATCATCACAACAGAAAATTTAAAAAGAAACACTGAATTGAGACTGCACTACTGACCAAATAGACCTAACAGAAATTTACAAAACATTTCATCCAGCAGCTACAGAACATACATTCTTCTTACCAGCAGATGAAACATTCTCCAGGATAGACCGTATGTTAGGACACATAACAAGCCTCAACAAAGTTTTTAAAATGGAAATTATGTCAAATATCTTCTTAGATACAACAGAATAAAACTAGACAGTACGTATCAAATATCTTCTTAGAACCAATGGATTAAAATTAGATAGTAATAAAAAGAAAACATGTGATACTGTATAAATAAAAGGAAATTTAACAGCATGATTCTGAATGACCACTGGCTCAAGGAAAAATTAACACAGAAATCAAAAAATTTATTCAAATAAATGAGAACTGAAACACAACATATCAAAATCTATGAAATATACTAAAAATAATGCTAACAGAGAAAATCATAGCAATGAATGCCTACATCTAAAAAGAAAGAATTCAAATAAGCAAGCTAATGATGCATCTCAGGGAATTAGAAAAGCAATAAAAATCTAAACTCAAAAATAGCAGACGGAAAGAAATAATGAAGATCAGAAAAGAACTAAATAAAGTAGCTACTAAAAGAAACACAAAGGGTTAAAGTTTTTGGAGGGATAGCAGACAAGGTGGCTGACTAGACACAGCCAGGAAGCACCACTCCCACTGTGAGACTAAATATTAAGTAAACCAACACACTTTGAGCAAATCTTAGAAAGAAAACACTAAGAGTAGATAGAGAAGCAACATAGACACTGAGGCTGAAAAGAGAAGCAGCTGGGAACCCTGTGTGGGGTTGATGAATGCTAGGGCTCATTCTCAGCCCTGAAAGCCTCCTAAGGGAGGGGTTAGTGAATGGATGGTGGGCCAACCCACTCTTGCTGCAGATCTCCAATCCTAAGTACAAGAGATCCTATGACCCCCATAAACATTCAAACTGGCAAGGGGATCTGCCTGCAGAGTAGGCAGAAAAAGTACTCCAGCCTATATGGAATGGAGGTTTGGCACACATGGCAGCTGCAGCAGAATACAACCATAGGTGCCCATCCCCCAAGGCTCCCCTTCTTCTCTGAGTAACTCTAACCCCAGCTGACCACTGGGTCAAGAGAACAAGGCTGACTTTCCAGTGGGAACAGGGCATGTCTGTTCTGTAGGCACTCCTGTCCACCAGCCCATTCCAAGGCCTCTGTGCGGCTGCTCTAACAAGAGCATGTGTACAGTGCAGCCTCCACTGCCCAGTACCGGTGCTTTACCAAAAAGCCAGCCTAAGTACTTTCTCAGAGGTCTGGAAGCACTTGGAATCCCCCAGCACAGTTGGTGTTGTGCCAAAGTGAGCCAAAAGATGGAGCTGTGGGCTAGTCCCAATGGCCCAGGGCCTGGGAATCATGAGCCAAGATCTTTAGCCAGTGCTAGAGCAGGGAAGGAGTCCACACGCTCAGAAGACAGAGAGGAGTGAGACACACAAGCTTGTGAGCCAGCACCAGAGAAGGGCATCTCTCCCTCTACAGCAGCAGTCCCCAACCTTTTTAGCATAGGGACCAGTTTTGCAGAAGGCAATTTTTCCATGGATGGTGTATGTTAGGGAGGAGGGGATGGTTTCAGGTTGAAACTGTTCTACCTCAGATCATCAGGCACTGGATTATTGTAAGGGTCCGCGTGTTTCCTAAACAAAGGAATGAACACACAAGACAACACAAGACAAGACAAACATGGCGGCCGCCTTGAATGGCGTGCTCTGCTTTATTTTATACAGTCGTTTGTGGAATGTTGCCAAGTCACAAGACACATTGTTGTTTTTCTGACCTTTCCCAGACTTTCTGGATTTTCAAGATGTTTACACATAAACAAGCCCCCAGGGTCTGCTGTTAGCAGCTGGCTCCTTTGTCCTCCCTGTTTGCAGGGAAGGAATGCCCTGCTTCGTTTGCAAGAGCAGGACTTATCAGGAACGCCCTGCAAGAGCAGGACTTATCGGGAACATCTCGTTTGTGAGCACGTAGTCCTCTACAATTATCATAAGGAGCATGCAACCTAGATCCCTCCCACATGCAGTCCAGAATAGGGTTCATGCTTCTATGAGAGTCTAATGCCACTGCTGATCTGACGGGAGACAGAGCTCAGGTGGTAATAATGCTCCCCCGCCCACTACTCACCTCCTGCTGTGTGGCCCAGTTCTGAACAGGCCAGGGAGCAGTAACAGGGATTGGGGTACCCTGCTCTACAGGACCAGTCCAAGAATGGTGTGGCCTATCTGCAGGTCATAGTCTCTGCCTAAGGGAGCCCTGCAGCCCAGAAGACCTAATAAAGAAAAGACAGGATCAGTGCCAGCGATCAGAGGGAGCTTCCTCAAAGCTCAGGAACAGACCTGGTGAGAGTGTCATCTGGCTCCCTCTACCTCACTACAGAGCACTACTGCAAATGCACTGAAATACAAAAAAAGCTGTGCAGTTTATTAAGAGCTTATCTGCTGGCCACCACTCTTAAGCACCATTTACTGGATCACAGCCCAAATTACAACACCGAAAATAATCTGCCAATATACATCACTTGTGAAACCAGGGGCAAGAATCCAGCCACAAATAAAGATCCTGTACAGAGCCTTGGCCCTCTGAAAGCAACCAGAAATGAAGCCAATTGACTATCCTCAATTTAAACCACAGCTAAAAGAACACCAGTTCTCTCAGAGGAGAATCAGTGAAAAAACTAAAGGAAAAGGAAAAAAGTTGGAGTTAACACATTACCCAACTTCAAATTATACTACACGGCTATAGTAACCAAAACAGCATAGTATTGGTACAAAAACAGATACATAGACATAGACTTATAGAACAGAATAGAAAACTGAGAAATAAAGCTGAACACCTACATCCATCTGATCTTCCACAAAGTCAACAAAAATAAGCAATGAAGGAAGGGCTCCCTATTCAATAAATGGTGCTGGTATAACTAGTTAGCCATATGCAGTAGAATGAAATTGGACCTCTATCTTTCAGCATATACAAAAATTTATTCAAGATGGATGAAAAATTTAAATATAAGACCTCAAGCTGTACGAGTCCTAGAAGAAAACCTAGGAAATGGTTAGAATTTGGCAAAGATTTTATGGCTAACTCTCCAAAAGCAACTGTGACAAAAACAAAAATTGACAAGTGAGACCTAATTAAAGAGCTTCTGCACAGCAAAAGAAACTATCAACAGAGTAAACAGATAATTCACAAAATGAGAGAAAATTTCCACAAACTACACATCCGACAAAGGTCTAATATCCAGAATCTGTAAAAAATATATATATATAAACAAATCAACAAGCAAAAAACAAATAATCCCATTTAAAAATGGGCAAAGTATATGAACAAACACTTCTCAAAGGAAGACATACAAATGCAAATCAAAACCACAATGAGATACCATCTCACTCCAGTCAGAATGGCTATTATGTAAATGTCAACGAGAAACAGATGCTGGCAGGGCTGTATAGAAAAAGGAATGCTTATACACTGTTGGTGGGAGTGTAAATTAGTTCAGCCACTGTGGAAAGCATTTTGGAGTTTCCTCAAAGAACTTAAAACAGAACTATCATTTAACCCAGCAATCCCATTACTGGGTATATACCCATAGGAAAATAAATTATTCTTAAAAAAAAAAAAAAAAAAAGACACATGCATTCATATGTTCATTGAAGTACTATTTACCATAGCAAAGACATGGAATCAACCCAGGTGCCCATCAATGGTGGGTTGGATAAAGAAACTGTGGTATACTTACACCAGGGAATACTATGCAGCCATAAAAAGAATGAAATCATATCCTTTATAGCGACACGGATGCAGCTGGAGGCTATTATCCTAAGCAAATTAACACAGGAACAGAAAATCAAGTACTGCTGCATGTTCTCACTTATAAGTGGGAGCTAAATATGAGTACACAGGGACATAAAGATGGGAATAATAGACACTGAGGACTAGAATGCAATGGCGAGGGCAGTAGGGAGGAAGGAAGTGTGGGCTGAAAAACTGCCTATTGGCTGCTATGCTAACTACCTGGGTGATGGGATCATCTGTACCCCAAACATCACCATTACAAAATATACCCAAGTAACAAACCTGCACATGTAACCCCTGAATCTGAAATAAAAGTTGAAATTATTTTATTGAAAAAATACAAAGAATCAAGAAAATGGAAAGTTGATTATTTGAAAAGAAGAAAAAAATTAATGAACTGCTAGCCAGATTAACCATGAAAAAAAGTGAGAAGACCCAAATAAACAAAATCAGAATCCAAAAAGGAACATTACAACTGATACCATGGAAATACAAAAGTTTATCAGACACTGTTATGAATAACTGTACATACACAAACAAACCAGAAAACCTAAAGGAAATTGATAAATTCCTAAACACACAACATACCAAGATTAAATCAGGAAGAAACAAAAAACATAAACAGACTAGTGACAAGTACCAAGATTGAAATAGTAAAATGAAAAGGCTTCCAACAAAGAAAAGCCCGAGACTGGACAGCTTCACTGAAAAATTCTACCAAACTTACAAAGAACAAACACCAATCCTCTTCAAACAATTCCAATAAATTGAAGAGAAGGGAATTAACCTAGTCCCAAAAGGCAAGCATCACTCTGATACTAAAATCAGACAAAGGTGTAACAAAAACCAAAACTGCAGACCAAGATCCCTATTTAAATATATGTAAAAATCTTCAACAAAATTGCAGCAAACTGAATTCAACAGAACATCAAAAATATAAAACACCATGATCAAGTGGGATTTATCCCAGGCATGCAAGGATTGTTCAAGAAACACAAATCACTAAATGTGACACATCACATCAGTAGAATAAAGGACAAAAACCATACAATCATCTTAATAGACATAGAGAAAGCATGTAATAAAATTCAATATCCTTTCACGATAAAAACTCTCAATTATCAGGCATAGAATAAATATACCACAACACAATAAAGATCTCATATGACAAACCCACAGCTAACATCATATCAAATAAAGAAAAGTTGAAGCCTTTCCTGTAAAACCTGGAACACAGCAAAGATGCCCAAAATCACTACTCCTAGTTAACATAATACTGGAAATCTTAGCCAGAGTAATCAGGCAAGAATAAAAATAGAAGGATCCAAGTTGAAAAGGAGGAAGTTACATTGTCCCATTTCATAGGTGACATGATTTTATATCCAGAAAAAGCTAAAGACTCTAAAAAAAAACTCTGATAAACAAATTCAGTAAAGTTGCAGTATAAAAAATCAACATACAAAAATTTGCAGCATTTCAATACGCCAATAATGAACTAGCTGAGAAACAAATTAGGCCAGAAATCCTGTTTACAATAGCTCCAAAACAAAAAAACATCTTAAGGATAAATTTAACCAAGGAGATGAAAGATCTCTAAGGAAGACTAGAAAACACTGATGAATGAAATTGAAGAGGACACAAATGAAGACATCCCATGTTCATGGACTGAAAAAATTAATATTGTTAAAATGAACATACTGCCAAAGCAATCTGCAAATTGAATGCAATCCCTATGAAAATACTCCTGTCATTTTCACAAAAATAGAAAAAAATCCTAAAATATGTATAAAACCAAACAAAAAGAGACCGAATAGCCAAAGCACTCCTGAGCAAAAAGAACAAAGCAAGAGGCATCACACTATCTGACCTCAAAATACATTACAAGGCTATAAAAACCAAAACAGCAAGGTATTGGTATCAAAACAGACACAGATACTAATGGGATAGAAGAGAGAACCCAGAAATGCATCCATGTATGTACAGCAAATTCATTTTCTTTTTTTTTTTTTTTTTTTTTCTCTGAGACAGAGTTTTTTGCTCTTGTTGCCCAGGCTGGAGTGCAGTGGCGTGATCTTGGCTCACTGCAACCTCCGCCTCCTGGGTTCAAGCAATTATCCTGCCTCAGCCTCCTGAGTAGTTGGGATTATAGGTGCACACCACCACACCCAGCCAATTTTTTGTATTTTTAATAGAGACAGGGTTTCATCATGTTGGCCAGGCTGGTCTTGAACTCCTGACCTCAGGTGATCTGCCCACCTCAGCCTCCCAAAGTGCAGGGATTACAGGCATGAGCCACCGCGCCTGGACAGCAAACTCATTTTCAACAAAGGTATCAAGAAAATACATTCAGGAAAGAAAACCCTCTTGAATAAATGGCGCTGGGAAAACTCAATACCCATACACAGAAGAATGAATTGAACCCCTATTTCTCACCATATACAAAGTTCAATCCAAGATAGGTTAAAGACTTAAACATAACACCTACAACTATAAAACTACTAGAAAGAAATATAGGGGGAACACTTCAGGATATAGCCAAAGATTTCATGGCTAAGATCTCAAAAGTACAGAAAACAAAACAAAAATAAATAAATAAAACTATTTTAAACTAAAAAGCTTCTGCCCACATAGGAAACAATCAACAGAGTGGGGAGACAACCTGTTGAATGGAAGAAAATATTTGCAAACTATTCATCCAACAAGGAACTAATATCCAGAATACACAAGGAACTCAAAACATTCGATAGTAAAAACTAATAATAATCCCACTTAAAGGTGGACAAATGACATGAAGAGACATTTTTCCAAAGACATCCATACAAACGGCAGATAGGTATATGAAAAACTGCTTACGATCACTAATCATCAGCAAAATGGAAATCAAAACCACAATGAGACATCATCTTACCCAAGTTAGAATGACTATTACTAATAAGACAAAAGATAACAGATGCTGATAAGGACACAGAAAAAAGGGAACACTTATACACTGTTGGTGGGAATGTATATTAGTGCAGCCATTACAGAAAACAGTAGGGAGATTTCTCAGAGCACTAAAAACACAACTACCATATGATCCAGCAACCGTAATACTGCGTATTTATCCAAAGGAAAAGAAATCAGTATATCAGGAGGATACCTGCACTCCATGTTTATTCCAGTACCCTTCACAATAGCAAAGACAGGGAATCAACCTAAGTGCCCACCAACAGATGAATAAATAAAGAAAATGTATATATACGCAATGGAATACTATTCAGCCATAAAAAAAAATAAAATAAAATCATGGCATTTGGAGCAATGTTGATGGAATAAGCCAGGTACAGAAAAAACAAACATCAGATATTCTCACTCATATGTGGGAACTTAAAAAATTGATCTCATGAAGGAACAGGGTAGAATGATAGATAAAAGAGGCGAGGAAGGGTCAGTGAATGGGGGATAAAAAGAAGTTGGCAAATAGGTAAAAACATAAGGTTAGATAGAAGGAGTAAGTTATAATGGTCTATAGCGGAGTAGGGTGACTGTAGTTAACAACCATGTATTGTATATTTCAAAATAGCTAGAAGAGAGGACCTGTAATGTCCCAATACAGAAATGACAGAGCAAGACTCTGTCTCAAAAAAAAGAGGCTTATATCTATAAGAAACTCAAAAATAGGAAAATGATTTGAAAAGACCCTTCAACAAAGAATACACCTACGTAGCAAATAAGTAGATGAAAAGATGTTCAACATCATTAGTCAGAGAAATTTAAAAACTTGAAATATACTACTACACATTTTGGAGAAGAGCTAAAATTTTAAAACATGCTGGTAACACCACTGATGAAAATGTAAAATTATACAACTTTGGCAAGCAGAAAATTTCTTTCTTTTCTTTTTTTTTTTCTGAGACAGAGTCTCGCTCTGTCACCCTGGCTGGAGTGCAGTGGCGCAATCTTGGCTCACTGCAACCTCCACCTCCCAGGTTCAAGCAATTCTCCTTCCTCAGCCTCCTGAGTAGCTGGGATTACAGGTGCATGCCACAATGCCCAACTAAGCTTTTTGTATTTTTAGTAGAGACAGGCTTTCACCATGCCGCCAAGGGTGGTCTTGAACTTGCAGGCTCAAGCAATCCAACCACCTTGGCCTCCCAAAATGCTGGGATTACAGGCGTGAACCAGTGTGCCCAGCCAGAAAATTTCTTTAAAAGGCTATATTAGTTCATTTTCATGCTGTTGATAAAGACATACCTGAGACTGAGCAATTTACAAAAGCAAGACCTTTAATGGACTTACAGTTCCACATGGCTGCAGGAGCCTCACAATCATGGCAGAAGGCAAGGAGGAGCAAGTTACGTCCTATATGGATGATGGCAGGCAAAAAGAGAGCTTGTGCAGGGAAACTTCCATTTTTAAAACCATCAGATCTCATGAGACTTGTTCATTATCACAAGAACAGCATGGGAAAGACCCGCCCCCATGATTCAATTACCTCCCATCAGGTTCCTCCCAGGACACGTGGGAATTGTGGGAGTTAAAATTCAAGATTATATTTGGGTGGGGATACCACCAAACCATATCAAAGGCAAACCAGGATGGATGCAGTGGCTCAAACCTGTAATCCCAGCACTTTGGGAGGCTGACGCAAGTGGATCACTTGAGGTCAGTAGTTCAAGACCAGCCTGGTCAACATGGTGAAATCCCATCTCCACCAAAAAATACAAAAATTAGCCAGGTGTGATGGTATGTGCCTGTAGTCCCAGCTACTCAGGAGACTGAAGCGGGAGAATCTCTTGAACCCAGGAGGCAAAGGTTGAGTTGAGCTGAGATCACCCCACTACACTCCAGGCTAAGCAACAGGGTGAAACCCTGTCTCAATAAATAAATAAATGGCAAACCAGACACTCCAATCTTAGGTATTTACCCAACAGAAATGAAACATGTCCACACATACATTTGTACATAAATATTTGTAGCAGTATTATTCATACAGGCAAATACTGGCAATGATCTAAATGTCCGTTATTGGTAAATAGATAAACAAGATATACCTACACAATGAATGCTAAAACAAATGGACAATTCTAGGAGGCATACTACATGCTTCCTAGGGGTCCTAGCAGATTCAAGCCTCCTGCCTCTAGCAGGGACTATGTATCTTGATAATTCACCTCTAATTGCCCAACTCATTCTTCATGCTCTTTCCTACTGCTCCTGGGACCATTTCTCAAATATACTACCTGCATCTAGGTCTGTCTCAGGATCTACTTTTGTGAAAAATGAAACTGAAACCACACATTCATTATTGTGGGAATGATTAAGTACATTTTACTAAATCAAGATGACAAAATATTATGCACTGGTTTTTAAATGTTCATAAACAATGACACAAAAATATGTTTGAGATAATGTGAGCTTTTCAAGGGTCCAAAATGCACACAAGATATCAGACATGTGAAATGAAAAGGAAAAAAAGATCTCCTACAATAAGTTCCATATAAAAGTAAAAAACTTCTACATCTTGCACAAGCTGGTATAGAGTCTTATCAAAAATATTTTCTGAATAAATGAATGTTATTGCAGATAAACTAACCAATGAACAAGCCAAACATATAATATGCCAAACATAAGCCAAAATCTTTTTCTGTATGATCAAGTCAAATCCGTTATAATACATTAAAAGCAAGTAGAGTTTATCCTAGAAATGCAAAGGGCTCAACATTAAAAACTTCATCAGACTAATTCACCATATTTTTAAAAAACTGATCTTCAATACTAAATAGACATTTAATTAAATTCAATACCCATTAGTAAACTTTTTTAATCTTAGCAAACTAAGATTTTTTTTTTAAAGACTTTGTTAACTTGATAAAGCATATGTACTAGAAAGTTACCTTTGTTAGGCATCAGACTCTGTTTTATATGCTAGGGCACTGAAGAAGAGAGGCAACAGTGCCTGAAGTCACAGAGTTTACTGTCTACTGGGTGACACAGGTAAATAAACAGATAATAATAATACAGCATAGTAAGATGCTATGACAAGATACTTAGAAGCTGCCATAGTAACATAGGAAAACATCACCTTACTTTGCTGGAGATAATTAGATCAATAGATGATAAGTACCTATCCCATGAGGACAGAGTTATTTATCTTTGTATCACCTGGTATCTAAGACTATGTCTATCACATGGTAAGTCTTTGGTAAATATTCCTTAAATTAATTGACAAATGAACAAAATGAACAAACAATAAATAATGGCCTTAGAATTTTTTTAATGTCAGGTACAAAATATCAACAAATTAAATGACTTGTTATAAATCTGATGTCTCCTAAAGAGTTCATTTGGGTACAAACAGAACCATACAAACACACAAATTAGCAATTTTAAATACTCACGGATACAAGGGATTTGTATTGGCCAGTTGGAGAGTATATGTTTTCACAGGTTCTACAGCTATTAGCACATCTTGTTCTATAGCCATAGGAAGAACAGAATATCCACAGTAATCTATATGCTCTCCTAGAAAAAAGAGAAAGCTTTTTTAATCATTGCTAATATATAAAACAAAAGCACCTCAAGAAAGTTTACATACAGGAAAAAACTGATCATGAGCCAGGTTTTAACAGTAAATAAAAATAAAGGAAAGCAGAGTAAGATGGCCAAATAGAACCCTTCCATGATCTTACACCAAATTGAACAACTATCTATGCAATAAACACTTTCATAAGAACCCAGAAAATTCAGGTGAGTACCTGAAAATCACAGTACCTGGTTTTCACATAACATCAGGGATAGAGGAATTGAAGAGCACAGGAAAGACAGTCTTGCATTGCCTACAGGATCCCTCCCAGTATGGAGAGAGAAAAACTGTTTGGGGGAGGGAGGGTGAAGTGAGTGTGGGTCTTTGCACTGGAACTCAGTGCTGCCATGTTACAGCAAAACACAAAACAGAGAAGAATTCTGCTAGCACCCAAGGAGGGAGCATTTAGATCAGCCCTGGGCAAGACAGAATTCTCAGTCTCAGCAGGAAGAACCTGAGTCCCAACTGACCTCACCTCTGGCTAACTAAAGTGGCCTTGTGCCCAGAATAAGCTTAATTGGCTGTCAGGCCACAAGTACTGCAGTCCTCAGGCAAGCTGTGGTGCTGTGCTGGACTTGGAGGCAGTAGACTTGGGATGTGTGACCAAGTGTGACACCAGCTGTGGCAGCCAGGGGAGTGGCTGGATCACATTGCACCCAACTCCAGGAAGTACAGCTTGGGGAGAGACTCCTTTAGCTTAAGGAAAGAAGTGGGAAGAGTACAGAAGACTGTCTTGCAATTTGGGTACCAGCTCAGCCAAAGTAAAGCACCAAGGAGATTCCTGAAGCTGTCAATTCCAGGACTTAGTTCCTGAAGGGGATTTCTAGACCCACCCTCATTCAAAGGGAATCCACTGCCCTGAAGAGAAGGACCCAGTCTTGGCAGGATTCACCTGATCACTAAAGAGCCCTTGGGCCTTGAATAAACATCAGCAGTAACCAGGCAAGATCCAGTATTGTACAGGCTTCAGGTATGACCCAGCACAGTGCCAGCTGTGGAAGCCACAGAAGTGCTCTAGGTAGCCCAGTAGAGAGACGACTTCTGATTGGAAGGAGTAAAGGGAAGACATCAAGAGGACTTTGCCTGACAACCCAAGGAATTCTCCTTTACCTTACCCAAACTCGTCAAGGCAGTGCCTCTAGATGTCAGCAAGAACTGCAGTATTCCTGGGCTTAGAGCACCTCCTTTAGCCCGTAAGGACCACATTCTTAGAGCACAACACTCAACCCCATTTGAATACATGAAAAGTCTTCTCAAGAATGAAGGGTACAAATAAGCCCAGACTACACAGACAAATAAATACCTAATTTGTCAATGCCCATAAGTGATGAATGTCCACAAGCATCAAGAGTATCCAGGAAAACATGACCTCATTAAATGAACTACAGAAGACACCAGTGACCAATTCCGGAAAGACGAAGATATATGTCCTTTCAGACAGAGAATTCAAAAGAGCTGTCTTGAGGAAGCTCAACAAACTTAAAAGATAACACAGGGAAGAAATTCATTATTCTTCCAGAGAAATTTAACAAAGAGATTAAAATCATTTTTGAAATTTCAAACAGAAGTTCTGCAGCTGAAAAATTCAACTGACAAACTCAAAAATGTCTCAGTCTCTCAACAGTAGAATTGATCAAGAAAAAGAAATAATTAGTGAACCTGAAGACAGGCTATATAAAAATACACAGTCAGAGGAGAGAAAAGAAAAACAATTTAAAAAGAATGAAGCTTCTTTACAAGATCTAGAAAATAGCCTCAAAGGGGCAAATCTAAGAGTTAATGGCTTTAAAGAGGATGTAGAGATAGAGAGGTAGGGTAGGAAGTTTATTCAGTGAAATACTGATAGAAAACTTTCAAAACCAAGGAAAAGATATGAATATTAAGGTATCAGAAGATCACACAACACCAAAAGGATTCAACCCAAATAAGACTAACTCAATTAATATATTAATCAAACTGTCAAAGGTCAAGGATAAAGAAAGTATCCTAAAAGCAGAAAAAGAAAAGAAGCAAAGAACATATAAAGAACATACAAAGCAAAGAACATATATAAAGAACATATAAAGAACAATATGTCTGGCAGGAGACAACTCAGCAGGGAACTTAGAGGCCAAGAGAGAGGCAGATGACATAGTCAAAGTGTTTAAGAAAAACAACTTTTGAACTAGAATATTATTTCCAATAAAACTATCCTTCAAACATGAAAGAGAAATACTCTCCCAGACAAACACAGCTGAGGGGTTTCATCAACACCAAATCTGTCTTGCAAAAAATGCTACAGAGAGTTCTTCAATCTGAAAGAAAAGCACATTAATGTAAAAAATATATATCACATGGTGGTATAGAACTCAGTGGTAGTGGTAAATGAACAGATGAATACAGAATAACACTGTAACTATAGTGTTAAAACACTCATATATTAGTAGGAAGATTAAAAGACAAACCTATCAAAAATAGTAACTGAAACAGCTTTCTGAGCATAAAAAGATATAAATAGAGACAATCAAAAGTGACAAAGCAGCCGGGCACGGTGGCTCAAGCCTGTAATCCCAGCACTTTGGGAAACCAAGTCAGGCAGATCACGAGGCCAGGAGATCGAGACTATCCTGGCTAACATGGTGAAACTCCATCTCTACTAAAAGTACAAAAAAAAAAAAAAAAAAGTCGGGCCTGGTGGTGGGTGCCTGTAGTCCTAGCTACTTGGAAGGCTGAGGCAGGAGAATCACTTGAACCTGGGAGGCGGGGATTGCAGTGAGCCGAGATCACGCCACTGTACTCCAGCCTGGGTGACAGAGTGAGACTCCGTCTCAAAAAAAAAGAAAGAAAGAAAAAAAAGAAGTGACGAAGTGAAGAAATGGGGTGAAGGTGTAGTTTTGGGTTTTTTGTTTGTTTTCTTTTTGCTTATTTCTTTTTTTATTTTCATTGTAGTCAGAGTTAAGCTGTCATCTGCTTGAAATAATTGGTTATAAGATGTTATTTGCAAGCCTCACAGTAATCACAAAACAAAAACCTATATCGGATACAAAAAAAAGTTGGGTTTTTTGGGGGTTTTTTTTTGAGACGGAGTCTCACTCTGTCACCCAGGCTGGAGTGCAGTCGCGCAATCTCGGCTCACTGCAAGCTCCGCCTTCCAGGTTCACACCATTCTCTGGCCTCAGCCTCACGAGTAGGTGGGACTACAGGAGCCCACCACCTCACCTCGCTAAATTTTTTTTGTATTTTTTAGTACAGATGGGGTTTCACCGTGTTAGCCAGGACGGTCTCTATCTGCTGACCTCGTGATCTGCCCACCTCTGCCTTCCAAAGTGCTGGGATTACAGGCGAGGGGCAATGCGCCCGGCCCAAAAAAAGTTTTAAATAATAAATTAAAACTTGTCAGAAAAAGTCACTTTTATACAAAGGAAGACGAGAAGAAAGGAAGAAAGAGAGAACCAACAAAACAACCAGAAAATAAATAACAAAATGGCACTAGTAAGCCTGTACCTTATAACATTGAATATAAATGGACTAAATTTCCAGTAAAAGACAAAGTGGATGAATGGATTAAAAAAACAAAAACAATACGCTAACCTCATCTATAAAGATACGCAGACCAAAAAAAAAAAAAAGAAAAAGATATTGCGGAACACACACCAGGGCCAATTGTGGGTTGGTGGGGAAGGGGAGGGAGAGCATTAGGACACATAGCTAACACACGCAGGGCTTAAAACCTAGATGATGCATTGACAGGTGCAGCAAACCACCATGGCACACGTATACCTATGTATCAAACCTATACATTTCTGCACTTATATCCCGGAACATAAAGTAAAATTTTTTAAAAAAGAAAAAGATAATCCATGCAAATGAAAACCAAACGAGAACAAGAGTAGTTATGCATAAACAAACAGGATTCCAGACAAAAACTATAAAAAGAGACAAAGGTCATTATATAATATCAAAGGAGTCAATTCAGCAACAGGATATAACAATTGTAAATATATATGCACCCAATGCTGGAGCACTCAGCTATATAAAACAAATATTATTAAAATTAAAAAGAAGGATAGATGCCTATACAATAATAACTGGGGACTTCAAAACCTCACTTTCAGCCCTGGGGTATTCATCCAGGAGAAAATCAACAAAGAAACATCAGACTTAAACTGCAGTATAGAACAAATGGATATTTATAAAACATTTCATCCAACAGCCCCAGAACACACATTCTTCTCATCAGTGCCCGGCATATTCTCCAGGATAGATCATAAGTTAGACCACAAAACAAGTCTCAAAAAGTTCAAAAAAATTAAAATAACGTCAAGTATCTTCTCTGATCATAATGAAATAAAACTAGAGATCAATATGAAGAAAAACTTTGGAAACTAAGCAAACACATGGAAAGTAAAAATATGTTCCTGACTGACCAGTTTGCCAATGAAAAAATGAGGAAATTTTTAAATTTCATGAAACATGTGGGAGTGAAAACACAATAGACCAAAATCTCCATGACACAGAAAGAGCAGTACAAAAAAGGACATTTAAAACAATAAATACCTATATCAAAAAGGTAGAAATATGTCAAATAAGCAACCTAAAGATGCATCTTAACAAATAAGAAAGACAAAAGCAAATGAAATGCACAATTGGTAGAGGAAAAGAAAGAACTCAGATCAGTGCAAAAAATAAGTAAAATTGAAATTTAAAAATACCAAAAAAAAAATCAATGAAATTAAAAACTGGTGATTTGCAAACATTAAATCAAAAAACCTTTAGCCACACTAAGAAAAAAAGAGTCCAGGCACAGAGGCTCACACCTGTTATCTCAGCACTTTGGGAGGCCAAGGTGGGTGGATCACAAGGCCAGGTGTTCGAGACCAGCCTGGCCAACGTGGTGAAACCCCATCTGTGCTAAACATACAAAAATTAGCTGGGCGTGGTGGTGGGCACTTGTAATCCCAGCTACTCAGGAGGCTGAGGCAGGACAATCACTTGAACCCAGGAGGCAGAAGTTGCAGTGAGTTGAGACAGCTCCACTGCACTCCAGCCTAGGCAAGAGAGTGAGACTCTGTCTCAAACAAAAAAGAAAAAGAAAAAAATAAAGAAGATTCAAATAGAGAATTTTTTTAAAGATATTGTAACTGATAGCAGAGACTGAAGGCATCATTAGAGACTATCATGAGCAACTATATACCAACAAATTAGAAAACCGAGAAGAAAGGGATCAATGCCTAGACCCATATGATATGGCTTGGATCTGTGTCCCCACCCAAATCTCATGTTGAAATGTAATACCAAATGCTGGAAGTGAAGCCTGGTGGGTATCGATTGAATCATGGAGGTGGTTTCTAATGGCTTAACCCAGTCTCCTGAGTGTGGCTCTCATGATAGAGTTCTCAGAAGATCTGATTGTTTAAAAGAGTATAGCACTTTCCCTCCCTCTCATCCTCCTGCTCCAGCCACGTAAGGTGTGCCTCCTTCCCCTTTGCCTTCCACTATGCTTGTAAGTTTCCTGAGGCTTTCCCAGTCATGCTTCCTGTACAGCCTGCAAAATTGTGAGCCAATTAAACCTCTTTTCTTTATAAACTATCCAGTCTCAGATACTTCTTTATAGCAGTGCAAGAGCAGACCAATACAGAAAATTGGTATCAGAAGTAGGGTATTGCTATAAAGATAACTGAAAATGTGAAAGCACCTTTGGAACTAGGTAAAGTGGCAGAGGTTGGAACAGTTCGGAGGGCTCAGAAAAAAACACAGGAAGATGAGGAAAAGTTTGGAACTTCCAAGAAACTGGTTGAATGGTTGTGTCCAAAATGCTGATAATAATATGAACAATGAAGTCCCAGCTAAAGAGTTCTCAGATGAAAATACAAAACTTATTGAGAACTAGAGTAAAGGTCACTTTTGTTATGCTTTAGCAAAGAGTCTGGAGGCACTGTGCCCCTGCTCTAGGGACCTATGGAACTTTGAACTTGAGAGTGATGATTTAGGTTATCTGGTGAAAAAAATTTCTAAGCAGCAAAGCATTCAAGATGTAGTATGGCTGCTTCTAACAACCTATGCTCTTATTCTTGAGCAAAGAAATGACCTGAAACTGGAATTTCTATTTAAAAGGGAAGCAGAGTGAACAAGTTTGAAATACTTGAAGCCCAGCCATGTGGTAGAAATGAAAAGGCCTTTTTTTTTTTTTTTTTTTTTTTTTTTTTTTTTTTTTTTTTTTTTTTTTTTTACTGTAGCTAACTTTGGGAAACCCCGTCTCTAGTAAGAATACAAAAATTGGCCAGGCATGGTAGCACGTGCCTGTAATCCCAGCTACTCAGGAGGCTGAGGCACAAGAATCACTTGAGTCCAGGAGGTGCAGGTTACAGTGAGCCAAGATTGTGCCACTACACTCCAGCCTGGGTAACAGGGCAAGACTCCATCTCAAAAGTTAAAAAAAAAATAAAATAGGCCAGGCGCGGTGGTTCACACCTGTAATCCTAACTCTCTGGGAGGCCGAGGCGGGTGAATCACCTGAGGTCAGGAGTTCACAACCAGTCTGGCCAACATGATGAAACCCCATCTTTAGTAAAAATACAAAAAATTAGCCAAGCATGGTGGCGGGTGCCTGTAATCCCAGCTACTTGGGAGGCTAAGGCAGGAGAATCACTTGAATCTGGGAGGCAGATATTGCAGTGAACTGAGATCGCACCATTGCACTCCAGCTTGGGCAATAAGAGTGAAACTCTGTCTCAAAAAATAATAATAAAAATAAAATAAAATAAAATAAATGCTCAGCCACTAAAAAAAAAGTAGAAATTTTGCATATAAACAACCTAATGGTACACCTCTAGCAAAAACAATCCAAATCCAAAATTAGTAGAAGGAAAGAAATAATAAAGATCAGAGCAGAAGTAAATTTGAGACAAAAATTAATGAAATGAAAAGGTAAACATAATAGCAAATCTTTAGCTAGACTGAGAAAAAGAGAACATACAAATAAATAAAACAAACAAAAAAAAAAACAGAAAAGGAGACATTACAAGTGACAACACAAAATACAAAGGATCATTAAAGTCTATTGTGAACAACTATTATGCCAACAAATTGAAAAAACTAAATGACATGCATAAGTTCCTGGACACAGAAAACCTATGAAGATTGAACCAGGTAGAAATAGAAAACGTGAACATACCAATAACAAGTAACAAGATTGAAGCAATAATAAAAAGTCTCCCAACAAAGAAATGCTCAGGACCAGAGGGCTTCACCCGTGAATTCTACCAAATCTTTAAAGAAGAACTAACACCACTTCTTTTCAGACTTGCAAAAAAATTGACAGGCAGGGAATTCTTTGAAACTATTCTATGAGGCCAGTATTACTCTGATACCAAAACTGAACAAGGACACAACAGAAAAAGGAAACTACAGGACAATATCTCAGTTGAACATATAATCAAAAATCCTCAATAAAATGTTGGCAAAATGAACCCAAGAGCCCATAAAAAGATTATATGCCATGATCAAGTGGGATTAATCCTAGAGATGCAAGGAAGGGGTTCAACATACACAAATCCAAAAATACGATATATCACATCAACAGAATGAAGGAAAAAAAAACATATAATCTTTACAATCAATTCAGAAAAAGCATTTGATAAAATTCAACATGCCTTCATGATAAAAACTTTTAACATATTAGGTACAGAAGGAACGTGTCTCAATATACAATAAAGGCCATATATGACAAACCCATAGCTAACGTCATACCAAATGAGGAAAAATGGAAAGCTTTTTGTATAAGCACTAGAACAAGACAAGCATACCCAATTTCACCACTCATATTCAAAATAGTACTGGAAGTCTGAGCCAGAGCAACCAGGCAAGAGAAAAATATAAAGGGCATCCAAATTGGAAAGGAGAAAGTCAGATGGTCTCTATTTGTACACAACATGATCTAATGTAGAAAAACCTAAAGACCACAAAAAGCTTTTACAGCTGATAAATTCTGTAAAGTCACAAGATACAAAATCAGTATAAAAAATAGCTAGTGTTTCATTGAATGTAAATGGCCCAAATGCTCCATTTAAAAGATAGAGAACCACAAAAAGGATAAGGACTAACCAACCAACTGTCTGCTGCCTTCAGGAGACTCACCTAACACATAAGGACTCCCATAAACTTAAAGTAAAGGGGTGGAAAAGGGCATTTCATGCAAATGGACACCAAAGTGAGCAGGGGTATCTCATCTTATATCAGACAAAACAAACTTTAAAGCAAGAGCAGTTAAAAGAGACAAAGAGGGACATTATACAATGGTAAAAAGGCTTTGTGTAACAGGAATATATCACAATCCTAAAGATATATGCACCTAACACTAGAGCTCCCAAATTTATAAAACAATTACCAACAGACCTAAGAAATGAGATTGACAGCAACATAATAACAGTGGGGGACTTCAATATTCCACTGACAGCACTAGACAGGTCATCAAGACAGAAAGTCAACAAAGAAACAATGGATTTAAACTATACCTTGGAACAAATGGACTTAACACATATATACAGAACATTTCATCCAACAACTAGAGAAAACACATCCTATTCAACAGGGCATGGAACTGTCTCCAAGATAGATCATGTGATAGGCCACAAAAGATGCCTCAATAAATTTAAGAAAATTGAAATTATATCAAGCACTCTCTCAGACTACAATGAAATAAAACCGGAAATCAACTACAAAAGGAACCTTCAAAACCATGCAAACACATGGAAATTAAATAACCTGCTCCTGAATGAGCATTGGGTCAAAAACAAGATCAAGATGGAATCTAAAAATTCTTTGAATGGAATGACAATAATGACACAACCTATCAAAACCTCTGGGATACAGCTAGGACAGTGCTAAGAAGAAAGTTCATAGCCCTAAACACCTACATCAAAAAATCTGAAAGAGCACAGACAATCTAAGGTCACATCTCAACAAACTAAAGAAACAAGACCAAACCAAATGCAAACTCAGCAGAAGAAAGGAAATAACCAAGATCAGAGCAGAACTAAATGAAATTGAAACAAACAAAAATACAAAAGGTAAATGAAACAAAAAGGTGGTTCTTTGAAAGATAAAATTGGGCCAGCGCGGTGGCTCACGCCTATAATCCCAGCACTTTGGGAGTCTCAGGCGGGTAGATCACCTGAGGTCGGGAGTTCAAGACCAGCCTGACCTACATGGAGAAACCCCGTCTCTACTAAATGTACAAAAATTAGCTGGGCATGGTGGTGGGCGCCTGTAATCCTAGCTACTCAGGAGGCTGAGGCAGGAGAAGCTTGAACCAGGTGGCGGACATTGCAGTGAGCTGAGATCGCACCACTGCACTCCAGCCTGGATGACAAGAGCGAGACTCCATCTCAAAAAACAAAACAAAATAAAAGGTAAAATTGATAGACCATTAGCAAGATTAACCCAAGAAAAGAAGAGAGAAAATCCAAATAACCCCGCTAAGAAACAAAAGAGGAGATATTACAGTTGACACCACTGAAATACAAAAGATCATTCAAGGCTATTATGAACACCTTTATGCAAATAAACTAGAAAACCTAGAAGAGATGGATAAATTCCTGGAAAAATACAACCCTCCTAGCTTAAATCAGGAAGAATTAGATACCCTGAACAGACCAATAGCAAGCAGTGAGATTGAAATGATAATTTTAAAAATACCAAAAAAAAAATACAGGACCAGACAGATTCACAGCAGAACTCCATCAGACATTCAAAGAAGAATGGGGACCAATCCTGTTGACACTATTCCACAAGATAGAGAAAGAAGGAACCTTTCCTAATTCATTCTATGAAGCCAGCATCACCCTAATATCAAAACCAGGGAAGGACATAACCAAGAAAGAGAACTACAGATCGATATCGTTGATGAACATAGACGCTAAAATCCTTAACGAAATCCTACCTAACCAAATCTAACAACATATCAAAAAGTTAATCTACCATGATCAAGTGGGTTTCATATCAGGGATGCAGGGATGGTTTAACATACACAAGTCTGTACATGTGATACACCACATAAACAGAATTAAAAACAAAAATCACATGATCATCTCAACAGATGCAGAAAAAGCATTCAACAAAATCTAGCAAGCTTTATGATTAAAACTCTCAGCGAAATTGGCACAAAAGGGACATACCTTAATGTAATAAAAGCCATCTATGACAGATCCATAACCAACATAATACTGAATGAGGAAAAGTTGAAAGCATTCCCTCTGAGAACTGCAACAAGACTAAGATGCCTACTCTCACCACTCCTTTTCAACATGGTACTGGAAGTCCTAGCCAGAGCAATCAGACAAGAAAAAGAAATATACGGCATCCAAATTAGTAAAGAGGAAGTCAAACTGTCACTGTTTGCTGACGATATGATCATTTACTTTGAAAACCCTATAGACTCCTTCAGAAAGCTCCTAGAACTGATAAAAGAATTCAGCAAAGATTCCAGATACAAGATTACAATTCCAGATACAAGATTAAGATTCCAGAAACAAGCTATACAAATATAGCTCTTCTGTATACCAACAGTGAACAAACAGAGAATCAAATCAAGAATTCAACCCCTTTTGGCTGGGCACAGTGGCTCATGCCTGTAATCCTAGCACTTTGGGAGGCGGAGGGGGGCAGATCATGAGGTCAGGAAATCAAGACCATCCTGGCTAACATGGTGAAATCCCGTCTCTACTAAAAATACAAAAAAATTAGCTGAGCGTGGTGGCAAGCGCCTGTAGTCCCAGCCACTTGGGAAGCTGAGGCAGGAGAATGGCATGAACCCGGGAGGTGGAGCTTGCAGTGAGCTGAGATCACGCCACAGCACTCCAGCCTGTGCGACAGAGTGAGACTCCATCTCAAAAAAAAAAAAAAAAAGAAAGAATTCAATCTCTTTTATAATAGTTGCAAAGGGGGCGGTTCCAACATGGCCAAATAGGAACACCTCCAGCCTCCAGTTCCCAGCATGAGCGACACAGAAGATGGGTGATTTCTGCATTTCCAACTGAGGTACCAGGTTCATCTCACTGGGGCGTGTTGGACAGTGGGTGCAGGATAGTAGGTGCAGCCCACTGAGTGAGAGCCAAAGCCGGGCGAGGCATCACCTCACCTGGGAAGTGCAAGGGGTAAGGGAATTCCCTTTCCCAGCCAAGGGAAACCGTGACACACAACACCTGGAAAACCAGGTCACTCCCACCCTAATACTGCGTTTTACCAAGGGTCTTAGCAAACAGCATACTGGGAGATTATATCCCGTGCCTGGCTTGGAGGGTCCCACACACACAGGGCCTCCTTCATTGCTAACACGGCAGTCTGAGATCTAATTGCCAGGTGGGAGCGAGGCTGGGGGAGGGGCACCTACCATTGCTGTGGCTTGGGTAGGTAAACAAAGCAGCCAGGAAGCTCGAACTGGGTGGAGCCCAACACAGCTCAAGGAGGCCTGCCTGCCTCTGTAGACTCCACCTCTGGGGACAGGGCATAGCCAAACAAAAGGCAGCAGAAACTTCTGCAGATTTAAATGTCTCTGTCTGACAGCTTTGAAGAGAGTAGTGGTTCTCCCAGCACAGAGTTTGAGATCTGAGAATGGACAGACAGCCAGCTCAAGTGGGTCCCTAACCCCCGAGTAGCCTAACTGGGGGACATCCCCCAGTAGGGGCAGACTGACACCTCACACCTCACACGGCCGGTACCCCTCTGAGACAAAGCTTCCAGAGGAATCATCAGGCGGCAACATTTGCTGTTCAGCAATATTCACTCTTCTGCAGCCTGTGCTGCTGATACCCAGGCAAACAGGCTCTGGGGTAGACCTCGAGCAAACTCCAACAGACCTGCAGCTGAGAGTCCTGACTGTTAGAAGGAAAACTAACAAACAGAAAGGACATCACACCAAAACCACATCTGTACATCACCATCATCAAAGACCAAAGGTAGATAAAAACCACAAAGATGGGGAAAAAGCAGTGCAGAAGAGCTGAAAATTCTAAAAATCAGAGAGCCTCTCCCCCTCCAAAGGAATGCAGCTCCTCGCCAGCAATGGAACAAAGCTGGATGGAGAATGACTTTGGCGAGTTGAGAGAAGAAGGCTTCAGACGATCAAACTTCTCCAAGCTAAAGGAGGAAGTCTGAAGCATCGCAAAGAATCTAAAAAAACTTGAAAAAAGATTATACAAATGGCTAACTAGAATAACCAATGTAGAGAAGTCTTTAAATGACCCGATAGAGCTGAAAACCATGACACGAGAACTACATGACAAATGCACAAGCTTCGGTAACCAACTTGATCAACTGGAAGAAAGGGTATCAGTGATTGAAGATCAAATGACTGAAATGAAATGAGAAGAGAAGTTTAGAGAAAAAAGAGTAAAAAGAAATGAACAAAGCCTCCAACAAATATGGGACTATGTGAAAAGACCAAATCTACATCTGATTGGGGTACCTGAAAGTGAAGGGGAGAATGAAACCAAGTTGGAAAACACTCTGCAGGATATTATCCAGGAGAACTTCCCCAACCTAGCAAGGCAGGCCAACATTCAAATTCAGGAAATACAGAGAACGCCACAAAGATACTCCTCAAGAAGAGCAACTCCAATACACAAAATTGTCAGATTCACCAAAGTTGAAAAGAAGGAAAAATGTTAAGGGCACCCAGAGAGAAAGGTCAGGTAACCCACAAAGGGAAGCCCATCAGACTAACAGCGGGTCTCTTGACAGAAACTCAACAAGCCAGAAGAGAGTGGGGGTCAATATTCAACATTCTTAAAGAAAAGAATTTTCAACCCAGAATTTCATATCCAGCCAACCTAAGTTTCATAAGTGAAGGAGAAATAAAATCCTTTACAGACAAGCAAATGCTGAGAGATTTTATCACCACCAGGCTTGCCATACAAGAGCTCCTGAAGGAAGCACTAAACATGGAAAGGAACAACCGGTACCAGCCACTGCAAAAACATGCCAAATTGTAAAGACCATCAATGCTAGGAAGAAACTGCATCAACTAACGAGCAAAATAACCAGCTATCATCATAATGACAGGATCAAGTTCACACATAACAATATTAAACTTAAATGAAATTGGGCTAAATGTTCCAACTAAAAGACACAGACTGGCAAATTGGATAAAGAGTCAAGATCCATCAGTTTGCTGTACGCAGGAGACCCATCTCACATGCAGAGACACATATAGGCTCAAAATAAAGGGATGCAGGAAGATCTACCAAGCAAATGGAAAACAAAAAAAGGCATGGGTTGCAATCCTAGTCTCTAATAAAACAGACTTTAAACCAACAAAGATCAAAAGAGACAAAGAAGGCCATTACATAATGGTAAAGGGATCAATTCAACAAGAAGAGCTAACTATCCTAAATATATATGCACCCAATACAGGAGCACCCATATTCATAAAGCAAGTCCTTAGAGACTTGCAAAGAGACTTAGACTCCCACACAATAATAATAGGAGACTTTAACACCCCACTGTCAACATTAGACAGATCAATGAGACAGAAAGTTAACAACAATATCAGGAACTGAACTCAACTCTGCACCAAGCCAACCTAATAGACATCTACAGGACTCTCCGCCCTAAATCAACACAATATACATTCCTCTCAGCACCACATTGCACTTATTCTAAAATTGACCACATAGCTGAAAGTAAAGCACTCCTCAGCAAATGTAAAAGAACAGAAATTATAACAAACTGTCTCTCAGATCACAGTGCAATCAAACTACAACTCAGGATTAAGAAACTCAATCAAAACCACTTAACTACATAGAAACTGAACAACCTGCTCCTGAATGACTACTGGGTACATAACGAAATGAAGGCAGAAATAAAGATGTTCTTTTAAACCAATGAGAACAAAGATATAACATACCAGAATTTCTGGGACACATTTAAAGCAGTCTGTAGAGGGACATTTATAGCACTAAATGCCCCCAAGAGAAAGCAGGAAAGATCTAAAATTGACACCCTAACATCACAATTAAAAGAACTAGAGAAGCAAGAGCAAACACGTTCAAAAGCTAGAAGACAAGAAATAACTGAGATCAGAGCAGAACTGAAGGAGATAGAGACACAAAAAACCCTTCAAAAACATCAGTGAATCTAGGAGCTGGTTTTTCAAAAAGATCAACAAAATTGACAGACTGCTAGCGAGACTAAAAAGAAGAAAAGAGAGAAGAATCAAAAAGATGCAATAAAAAATGATAAAGGGGATATCACCACTGACCTCACAGAAATACAAACTACCATCAGAGAATTCTATAAACACCTCTATGCAAATAAACTAGAAAACCTAGAAGAAATGGATAAATTCCTGGACACATACACTCTCCCAAGACTAAACCAGGAAGAAGTTGAATCCCTGAATAGACCAATAATAGGCTCTGAAACTGAGGCGATAATTAATAGCCTACCAACTAAAAAAAGTCCAGGACCAGACGGATTCACAGTAGAATTCTACCAGAGGTACAAGGAGGAGCTGATACCATTCCTTCTGAAACTATTCCAATCAATAGAAAAAGAGGGCATCCTCCCTCATTTTATGAGGCCAACATCATCCTGATACCAAAGCCTGGCAGAGACACAACAAAGAAAGAGAATTTTAGACCAATATCCCTGATGAACATTGATGCAAAAATCCTCAATAAAATACTGGCAAACCAAATCCAGTAGCACATCAAAAAGCTTATCCACCATGATCAAGTGGGCTTCATCCCTGGGATGCAAGGTTGGTTCAGCATACGCAAATCAATAAATGTAATCCAGCATATAAACAGAACCAAAGACAAAAACCACATGATTATCTCCATAGATGCACAAAAGGCCTTTGACAAAATTCAACAGCCCTTCATGCTAAAAACTCTCAATAAATTAGGTATTGCTGGGACGTATCTCAAAAAAATAACAGCTATATATGAGAAACCCACAGCCAATATCATTCTGAATGGGCAAAAACTAGAAGCATTCCCTTTGAAAACTGGCACAAGACAGGGATGCCCTCTCTCACCACTCCTATTCAACAAAGTGTTGGAAGCTCTGGCCAGGGCAATCAGGCAAGAGAAAGAAATAAAGGGTATTCAATTAGGAAAAGAGGAAGTCAAATTGTCCCTGTTTGCAGATGACATGATGGTATATTTAGAAAACCCCATCATCTCAGCCCAAAATCTCCTTAAGCTGATAAGCAACTTCAGCAAAGTCTCAAGATACAATATTAATGTGCAAAAATCACAAGCACTCCTATACACCAATAACAGACAAACAGAGAGCCAAATTATGAGTGAAATCCCATTCACAATTGCTTCAAAGAGAATAAAATACCTAGGAATCCAACTTACAAGGGATGTGAAGGACCTCTTCAAGGAGAACTACAAACCACTGCTCAAAGAAATAAAAGAGGACACAAACGAATGGAAGAACATTCCATGCTCATGGATAAGAAGAATCAATATCATGAAAATGGCCGTACTGCCCAAGGTAATCTATAGATTCAATGACATCCCCATTAAGCTATCAAAGACTTTCTTCACAGAATTGGAAAAAACTACTTTAAAGTTCATATGGAACCAAAAAAGAGCCTGCATTGCCAAGACAATCCTAAGCTAAAAGAACAAAGCTGGAGGCATCATACTACCTGACTTCAAACTATACTACAAGGCTATAGTAACCAAAACAGCATGGTACTGGTACCAAAACAGAGATATAGACCAATGGAACAGAACAGAGCTCTCAGAAATAATACCACACACCTACAACCATCTGATCTTTGACAAACATGACAAAAACAAGAAATGAGGAAAGGATTCCCTATTTTATAAATGGTGCTGGGAAAACTGGCTAGCTCATCATCACTGGACATTAGAGAAATGCAAATCAAAACTACAATGAGATACCATCTCACACAAGTTAGAATGGCGATCATTAAAAAGTCAAGAAACAACAGACGCTGGAGAGGATGTGGAGAAATAGGAACACTTTTACACTGTTAGTGGGACCGTAAACTAGTTCAACCATTGTGGAAGACAGTGTGGCGATTCCTCAAGGATCTTGAACTAGAAATACCATTCAATCCAACCATCCCATTACTGGGGATATACCCAAAGGATTATAAAACATGCTGCTATAAAGACACATGCACACGGATGTTTATTGCAGCACTATTCACAATAGCAAAGACTTAGAACCAATCCAAATGTCCATCAATGACAGACTGGATTAGGAAAATGTGGCACATATACGCCACGGAATACTATGCAGCCATAAAAAAGTATGAGTTCATGTCCTTTGTAGGGACATGGATGCAGCTGGAAATCATCATTCTCAGCAAACTATTGCAAGAACAGAAAACCAAACACCACATGTTCTCACTCATAGGTGGGAACTGAACAATGAGAACATGTGTACACAGGAAGGGGAACATCACACACCAGGGCTTGTCATGGGGTTGGGGGAGCGGGGAGGGATAGCATTAGGAGATATACCGAATGTAAATGATGAGTTAATGGGTGCAGCACACCAACATGGCACATATATACATATGTAACAAACCTGCACATTGTGCACATGTACCCTAGATCTTAAATTACAATAAAAAAAATTAATTAATTTTTAATAAAAGAAAATGGTATATATACAATGGAATACTATACAGTCATAAAAAGGAATCAATTAACAGTATTTGCAGTGGCCTGAATGAGACTGGAGACTATTATTCAAAGTTAAATAACTCAGAAATGGAAAACCAAATATTGCATGTTCTCACTGATATGTGAGGGCTAAACTATGAGGACGCAAAGACATAAGAATTAGGAAATGGACATTGGGGACTTGCAGGGAAGAGTGGGAGTGGGGCACAGGATAGAAGACTACAAATGTGGTGCAGTGTATGCTGCTTGGGTGATGGGTACACCAAAATCTCACAAATCACCACGAAAGAACTTACTCATGTAACCAAATACCACCTGTACCCCCAATAACTAAGGGAAAAATAAAATTTAAATAATAATAAATAAAAGTACTTTGAAAAAATTTTTTTAAATCACTAGTGTTTCTAAACACCAGTAACAGACTACCTGAAAAAGAAATGAAGCAAGCAATCCCATTTGAAATAGCTATTAAAAAAATGAATATCTAGGAATAAATTTAACCAAGGTAATAAAAGACCTGTACAATGAAAACAATAAAACACGGATGAAAGAAATTGAAGAGGATACAAAAAAATGGAAAGACATCCCACATTCTTGGACTGGAAGAATTAATATTGTTAAAATGACTGTACTACTACAGATTCAATGCAATTCCTAGTATGATACCAATGACATTCTTCACAGAAATAGAAAAAAAATTCTAAAATTTGTATGGAACCACAAAAGACCCCAAATAACCAAAACAATACTGAGAAAAAAGAAAAGAAGAAGAAGAAGAAAAAAAAAAAGCTGGAGGCATTACACTATCTGACTTCAAATATTCTACAAAGCTATAGTAATACTATGGTTTTGGCGTAAAAACAGACATACAGACTAATAGAACAGAATGGAGAACCCAGAGCTAAATCCACATATTTACGGCCAACTGATTTACTTATTTTATCTTATCTTATCTTACCTTATCTTATCTTATCTTATCTTATCTTATTATATTTGAGACAGGATCCTGCTGGAGTACAGCAGTTTGATCTCGGCTCACTGCAGCATCTGCCTCCCAGGTTTAAGAGATTCTTATGCATCAGGCCCCTGCGTAGCTGGGATTACAGGTGTGTGCCACCACACCCAGCTAATTCTTATATTTTTAGTAGAGACGAGGTTTCATCATGTTGGCCAGGCTGCTCTCAAACCTCTAACTTCAAGTGATCCACCCGCCTTGGCTTCCTAAAGTGCTGGGATTACAAGCGTGAGCCACCAACCCTGGCCAAGACCAACTGATTTTCAACAAAGTTACCTTCATTCATTGGGAAAAGGACAATCTGTTTAATAAATGGATGATGGAAAAACTAGATATCCATATGCAAAAGAATAAAAATAGGTCCCAATATCTCACCATTTATAAAAATCAATTTTAAATGGATTAAAGACTTAAACATCATAACTGAAACTATGAAACTACTAGAAGAAAATATAAAGGAAACACTTTAAGACGTTGGTCTGGGCAAAGATTTTATGAATAAGACTATAAAAGCCAGACAAAGAAACAAAAATAGACAAATGAAATTATATCAAACTAAAAAGGTTCCGCATAGCAAAGGAAACCTGCCAACAGAGTGAAGAGACAACCTGTTGAAAGGGATAAAATATTTGTCCAACAAGGAATTTACCTCCAGAATATATAAAAAACTTAACAGTAGTAAAACAAATATTCCAATTTAAAAATTGGCAAATGGTCTGGGTGTGGTAGCTCACGCCTGTAATCCCAGCACTTTGGGAGACCAAGGTGGGCAGATCATCTGAGGTCAGGAGTTCAAGACCATCCTGGCCAACACAGTGAAACCCCGTCTCTACTAACGCTACAAAAACTAGCTGGGCATGGTGGCACGTGCCTGTAGTCCCAGCTACTCAGGAGGCTGAGGCAGGAGAATTGCTCGAACCCAGGAGGTGGAAATTGCAGTGAGCCCAGATGGTGTCACTGCACTCCAGCCTGGGCAACAGAGAGAGACTCTTTCTCAAAATAAATAAATAAATAAAATAAAATAAAATAAAATAAAATAAAATAAAATAAAATAAAAATTGACAAATGATCTAAATAGACATTTCTCAAAAAAAGACATAAAAATGACTTACAATCATAGAAAAATGCTCAGCATCACTAATAATCAGGAAAATGCAAATCAAAACCACCAGGAGATATTATCTCACTTCAGTTAGGATGACTATTATTAAAAAGACAAAAAATAATAAGTGCTAGAGAGAATGCAGAGAAATGAGAACTCTTCTACACTATTGATGGGAAAGTATAGTATAGTATAGCCATATGGAAAACAGTGTGAAGGCTCCTCAAAAAACTAAAAATAGAACCACTATATGATCCAGCAATACCATTACTAGGTATATATCCAAAGGAAAGGACATCAGTATGTCAAAGAGATATGTGGCTCTCTTGTTTATTGCACCACTATTCACAATAGTCAAGATACGGAATCAACATAAATGTCCATTAACAGATGAATCAATTTTTAAAATGTGGTGAATGTATGCAATGGAATACTATTCAGCCACCTAAACGAGTGAAATCCTGTTATTCACAGCAACATGGATGAGCTTAGAGGACATTATGTTAAGTGAAATAAGTCAGGCACAGAAAGACACATACCTCATGCTCTCACTCATATATGGAAGCTAAAAGAGTTGATCTCATAAAAATAGAAGGTAAAATAGTGGTTACTAGAGGCTGGGAAGGATAACATGTAGGGAGGACAGAAAGGGCAGGTAGGGAAAGGTCAGTTAGCAGACACAAGAGGCCAGGTGTGGAGGCTCACGCCTGTAATCTCAGCACTTTGGGAGGCCAAGGCAGGCGGATCGCTTGAGGTCAGGAGTTCAAGATCAGTATGGCCAACATGATAAGATCCCGTCTCTACTAAAAATACAAAAATTAATAAGGTGTGGTGGTGCACACCTATATTCCAGCTACTTGGGAGGCTGAGGCAGGAGAACCACTTGAACCCGGGAGGCAGAGGTTGCAGTGAGCCAAGATGGAGCCACTGTACTGCAGCCTGGGTGACACATCAAAATTCTATCTCAAAAAAAAAAAAAAAAAGGTCAAGAAAATCATAAGTTGAGCCATCATTAAGTCAGGGACCTTCACAAGTTGGTAGTTGTAAGCTCAGTACCTTTTTGTAGAAAATGAGCAACTTACTAAATCTTATGAAAGGGAGTACATCCTCAATTCTACTATATCTAGTTTCCATCCTTGAAAACAAGCAAACCAAAAAAGTAATACTCATTGGAAATAATAAAATGATAAAATGAACCTAAGGTATCCTTTTATGAAATTACCTGCTATAATAGTAAAAACAAAAACAAAACCTGGAAATAGCTTTAGCTACAATGAGAGAAAGTTGTTAAATAAATTACATTAACTTAGTAAGCTATCATGAAGTCATCAAAATAACTACGAGCACTACACAGAACCACAGTGCTGTGGTTTGAATGTCTCCTCCAAAACTCACACTGAAATTTAATTGCCATTGTGACAATATTAAGATGTGGGACCTTTAAGAGGTGATTAGATCATGGGAGCTCTCCCCTTAGTAACAGATTAATGCCACTATCTCCGGAGCGGGTTAGTGACCTCAGGAGTGGGTTCCTGATCAAAGGATGAAATTCAGCGCACATCCTTTCTATATCTTGCATGATCTCATGCCCTCCTACCCTTCCACCATACAACTCAATAAGAAGGCCAGGCACGGTAGCTCATGCCTGTAATCCCAGTACTTTGTGAGGCCGAGGCGGGCAAATAACCTGAGGTCGGGAGTTCGAGACCAGCCTGACCAACATGGAGAAACCCTATCTCTACTAAAAATACAAAAAATTAGCCAGGCATGGTGGCACATGCCTGTAATCCCAGCCACTTGGGAGGCTGAGGCAGGAGAATCACTTGAACCCAGGAGGCGGACGTTGCAGTGAGCCGAGATTGCACCATTGCACACCAGCCTGGGCAATAAGAGCAAAACTCCGTCTCAGAAAAAATAAAAAGAAAAGAGAATAACGCAGTAAGAAGGCCCTCGCCAGATGCCAGTACCATGATCTTGAACTTCTCTGCTTCCAGAATCATGAGCCAAATAAACTTCCATTGTTGATAAATTACCCCATCTGTGGAATTCTGTTATGCCAGCAGAAAATGGAAATAGATACATAGAAATATTTATGATATATTAAATGAAAGAAGATAAAAATGGTATGGAGTCTAAGTACAACTATGTCAATTATTATATACATGGACATTGATAAAATGATAGTAAACAAAATGTTGAAAGGCATGTTATTTACCACTAAAAGGTAGTAAAATTCAAAGTACTTCATAGGATAAACAAAGGAAAAGATAAATTCATCTAGAAGACCTGCAAAATCTGGACCACACTTTTAGTAGCAAGGAATTGTAAGGTTTCCCTGTGCCTCTCTAACCCAGTGAGTAAATATAAAACCATCAAAACTACTTACCACAGTCTAAAATTTTAACCTGTGGCCTAGAAAAATATTTTCACTTTTTATGAAAACAATATTAACAACTTGGTTTCAACAAATTTATACATTTAAAAAATGAATGAACAACACTAATAACATGGATTGGGAAAGATAAAAGTAAAGTGTGTTCCTTATGCAAAGACACATCTTACTATTAGTAGATATATGTGAAATATTCTATTTTGGGAAAAATTAAGAAAAATATATTTTTTAAAATTTAGATCTTACCAAAGGATGAAGAAAAAAATTAAGAGAAGGAACTTTTGAAATACCTATTATGTTGACTCTTCCTGGTGCTCGAACATAAAACTTGGGAATAGATCCAAACTTGGAGTTAAACATCTCCTTTAGCTTCAGTAACCTGAAAATAAAAGTACAATATTTCAGATTATCATATAACAGAAAATTCATAACATACACACACACACACACACACACACACACACACACTCCATATGCCTGCCACCACTCATTATTCCTTAAAAGAATAAAAGCAAAATTTCCTAGTGACATACTTCCTTGAAAATCCCAAATGAACAATACTGTAATCTCTAAATGGCACAAAAGTATAGCTAAGTACACTGAAGAATTTAAACGTTAAGATTGATATACCCAACAGAAAAAGCTACTTCCTTCCCTTTTGAAGAATCTAGTTTCTGTATACTTTTTTGGTGACATTCAGGGCAGAATCTCTCTCATTAAAAGGTGCACCATGCGGTAGTATATTTAGTTTCCTAAGGCTGTCATAACAAAGAACTATAAACTGGATGGCTTAACACAACAGAGATTTATAATCACAATTCTGCAGCCGAAGTCTAAAGTCAGAGGTCAGTAGTACCTCTGAAAGCTATAGAGGAGAATCCTTTCTTCCCTGCCTCTTCCTATCTTCTGGTAGCAGTCATCAATCCTTGGTATTTCTTGGCTTTCAGCTTCATCACTCTTATCTCTGCTGTATCACCACATGGCATTCTCTCTGTTTTTCCTTCTTGTAAGGACACCAGTCATATTGGATTAAAGTCCATCCACTGTAATTGAGTATGACCTCATCTTAATTGATTACATTTGCGAAGATGCTAGTCCAAATAAGGTCACATTCTGCAGTTTCAATTAGATATGAATTTGGGGGCTTATACTGTCTAACTCAGAACATGTAGTCAAATAAAAACTAGACTGGACATCAGGAAACCACAGTTCTAATTCTAATGAGATCTCTAATTCAATGTCGAAGTTTGGCAAATCATTTTCTCCTGGCCTCTCTTCTCTAAAATTTGAGAATTTGAACTAGATATTCCTCATAGGTCCCTTCCAGACCCAAAATTCTTGTAATATATTTAATAACTTGATACTCTCAAATTATCTCAAGTCAATTCTGTGAATAGCCCTCATTATTTGTAGTCCCACATCATATTGTATCTGGGTACTAACACCGGGATAATAAACATTTATTAAAGCATAATATATTCAGGATATTAATTAATTAAGAAACAGAGACCCACACCCAAAAAAAACTCAAGAAAATTTAATATAATAATATAAAAATATGTGGAATATTGTTGGAAGTTATTCAAGCTCATCTCTTGGGAATTGAATAGTCATCAGAAACTGTTTATATCAGTTTCTTTGGCTCTCTTCCTGCCTCATTCTCTTATTGCTCCAAAGACACCATTATAATTTCTCTCTGCTCAGTACTTTTTGCATTCCACCTGCCTCTGTGAACCTCTTAGTTTCTACTCCTCCATACCTTCAGTTTTCATGACACTGTGGCCTTGACTCTACAAGACTTAACAGCTCCAGTGTCCTATACTAACTGATTACATTTCTGTGTCCTTTCATTCAAATTCTCGAAAGATATAATCAGTTTGGCAGAGTTTAGGTCCTGTATCCATACAGGTCTAGACATCTGTGGCCAAAGGGTGAGGTCATTTAATACAAATAAGGTCACTTGTTTTAGTTACAAATATGATCACTTGTGCTTACTCCTTCAGCAGAGGCTGTGGAAGAGAACAAAAGATCGCAGCAGGGAGACAATAACAGAATCTCTAACATATGACTCAAAATACATTTACTGGACTACCTGGTAGACGTGGCTGCCTAAATCTGAGTTTCTCTATATATCCTCAAAAAACAAAACAAGAACAAATAAAAGTATACAAAAACTCTGTCTTCAGTATAACTAGAAGACAAAAATGCCAGACTTCAAGTTACCTATAATAGGGGGAAAAAAGAAGAGAGAAAAGAAGACCACAGTGAACTACTAGAAACAAAAATTGAGCAAAAAAGCCAGGCACCCTGGGTGTGCCTGTAGTTCCAGCTACTCTGGAGGCTAAGGCAGAAGGATCGCTTGAGCCTAGAAGTTCTGGGCTGCGGTGCACTACACCGTCCAGGTGTCTGCACTAAGTTGGGCTTCAATATGGTGACCTGTGGGGGCCAAGGGATTACCAGGTTGCCTAAGGAGCAGTAAACCAACGTAGGAGGGAAATGGAGCAGGTCAAAACTGCCGCACTGATCGATGGCAAGATCCTGTCTGCAAGTAGCCACTGCATTCTAGCCTGGGCAACATGAGACCATGTCTTTGAAAAAAAAAAAAAAAAGGAAAGAATGAAAGAGAGGGAGGGAGGGAGGGAAGAAGGGAGGGAGGGAGGGAGGGAGGGAGAGAGGAGGAGGGAGGGAAAATTGAGTAAAATAAAGAGAAAAGAAGGGAGCCACCAAAACTAAAATTAATCTAAAACCACTACCAGAAAGAAAAAGTCCACCTATTAAAAAGCAGGAGGTGTGGGAAAGAAAAAGAGGAAAGTAGAATAAGTTCATTGATTACTAAATAGGCAAGAGGTAAAAGTTAAAAGATACAAAAAAAAAACTGATAAAGCAATGATTTTTTTAAAATTATAGTACAGACATATACAAGGATATTATTAAAGAAACAAAAGTATAGAAAGAACAGGTCCTGTACAGTCAGGTAGACCTGGGCTTAAAACTTTCCTCTACACATGATGAAATTCATTAATCTAATTCACCTTTAAACTGGATAGAAATATGTATCCCATAGATTTGTTGGGAAGATTAATAAGGTCATTTGGAACAGTGTCCAGTCCAGCACTGGCATGAAATATATGTTTAATAAATGGTAGTTATGATTATATCTTAGTTCCTGGGTTCAATATCATTTCCACTCTGTAGCAGGTGAATAAGAATACATCATAAGCAATGAGAGATGGTAGGTGTGTTTGTGTCAGGATAGGAAGCAATGTTAGTGCACTGGGTAATTTTAATGATACTATTGACAAATCTTGGTGCTCTCTGTCCAGCTTCTTCTATTTTATAGAGAAGTTTGTTGAAGCAACTGAGGTTATTTGTCTGGATTTGAGATAGAATGACATAAAATTGGTGCTTTTCAACAACCACCACTGGAAAAAAATTAAAAACTGACAAAGAAGATAGTAGAAGTTAAATAAGAAAATAGTCCCCTGTTTTCTAAGGGTGTTTTAAAAATGTAAGTACAAAGGTAACCAATAAAACAAAAATATAAATCTTCCTAAATACCATACAAATTTCAAAAATAAAGGAGAAGAGAAAAATATCTGGTAGAAAGGAAAAACATAAAATGTACCATAGCATACAATTACAGGTTGAGCATCCCTAATTCAAAATTTCAAAATCCAAATCATTCCAAACTTTGAAGCTTTTTAAGCACAGCCACAACATCATAAGTGGAAAATTCCACACCTAAGTATTTAACACAAACTGTTTCATAAATAAAATTATTTTAAATATTGTATAAAACTACTTTCATGCTATATGAATAAGATGTATATGAAACAAATAAATTTCATATTTACATTTGGGTGCTATCTCCAAGATATCTCATTATGTATATGTAAATATTCCAAAATCCAATAAATCTGAAATCTGAAAAACTTCTAGTCTCAAGCATTTTGGACAAGGGATATTCAACCTGTATAAAATAATATGACAACTGAAATCAAACATATTAATCACATTAATAAATGTGAATGAGCCTCAACTATTAAAACAAAAAGATTTGCAATTTTGCTCCTAAAACAGGACTGAATGTATTATGCTGTATACTAGACACATAACTAAAACAAGGTGATTCTGAAAGACTAAATATCAAGAAATGGCCAAAGATATTATAGGCAAATGAAAACAATAAGAAAACAAGTAGTAATCCTGATCAAAATTGTAGAATTTAAGCTTACACACTAAATGTACATAGAAGGATACCTTTCTTTAGAGAGAGAGAGATAGGGTCTCACTCTGTTGCCCAGGCTAAAGTGCAATGGACAGTGGCATGATCATGGCTTACTACAGCCTAGAACTCCTGGGCTCAGACAATCCTGCAGTCTCAGCCTCAGCAGAACTACAGAGTCATGCTGTCATGCCTAGTTAAAATATTTTTTAATTTTTTGTAGAGGCATAGTCTCACTATGTTGCCTAGGATGGTCTCAAACTTCTGGCTTCCAGTGATCCTCCTGTCTCAGCCTACGAGAAGGATATTTCTTAATGCTGAGAGCCACAAATCAAAATGAAGATATGGCAGTTAAGAAATATCCCAAATGAAACAGTAATCACTTGTATAAGGCAAAACTACAAGGTAATTTAAGGAAATACAGGTAGAAATACATTAGCAATAAGAGATTATAAGACACCTTAGTACATCAAGGAGGCCAAATCACATAGAAAAGACTCAATAAATTTGATAAAGTAAATTTTATGGATATATACATATATCAAACATTGTAACCTCATAATAGGCAATAAAACTTCTCAAGAGTACGTGGAACATTCACAAATACTGATCATATATTTGGTTACAATGAAACATTAGTAAATTCCATAAAGTAGAAATAATACAAACAACACTCAATGCAACAGAACTAGAAATTATTAACAAGAAAAATGACAAAACGTCCTCGTACCTGCAAATTTCTTAAGGGTCTTTTAAACAACTCTTGGGTGAAAGGGGAAATAAAGTGAAAGAATCTAAAAATAATAACAACATTAAAAGCTCTACTCATTAAAAATATATGGGATACATTTAAAGCAGTCAGAAAACTCCATAGTTCTAAACACTTTAGCAGTAAAAATGAAAAAATGATAATAAATTCTCATCTCCATAGGCTAGAAAATAAACAAAAAGAATGACACAAAAAAGATAAGACAGAAAGTAATGATATGGGGAGTAGAAAACAGCAGACCTAAGTTAATAAATTCAAAGCCTGGGTTTTTAGGAAAAAAGTTAACAAAATTCTATGTGTGGATCAAATTCACACATAACAAGGTCTTTAAACTGTTAAAATAAAAACTTCAGTCTAGTTAAATTTAAATGGGTTTAACTGAGCAATGAACAATTCATGAATTGGAGAGCCCCCAGAATCACAGTAGATTCAGAGAGACTCCAGCTCCTGATGGAGCTGAAAACCATGGCCTGAGAACTATGCGAAGAATGCACAAGCTTCAGTGGCCAATTCGATCAACTGAAAGAAAGGGTATCAGTGACTGAAGATGAAATGAAGCAAGAAGAGAATTTTAGAGAAAAAGGAGTAAAAAGAAACAAAGAAAGCCTCCAAGAAATATGGGACTATGTGAAAAGACCAAATCTACGTCTGATTGGGGTGCCTGAAAGTGATGGGGAGAATGAAACCAAGTTGGAAAACACTCTGCAGGATATTATCCAGGAGAACTTCCCCAACCTAGCAAGGCAGGCCAACATTCAAATTCAGGAAATACAGAGAATACCACAATGATACTCCTCAAGAAGAGCAACTCCAAGACACATAACTGTCAGATTCACCAAAGTTGAAATGAAGAAAATACGTTAAGGGTAGCCAGAGAGAAAGGTCGGGTTACCCACAAAGGGAAGCCCATCAGACTAACAGCAGATCTCTCGGCAGAAACTCTACAAGCCAGAAGAGCGGGGGGGGCAATATTCAACATTCTTAAAGAAAAGAATTTTCAACCCAGAATTTCATATCCAGCCAACCTAAGTTTCATAAGTGAAGGAGAAATAAAATCCTTTATAGACAAGCAAATGCTGAGAGATTTTGTCACCACCAGGCCTGCCCTACAAGAGCTCTGGGAGGAAGCACAAAACATGGAAAGGAACAACCGGTACCAGCCACTGCAAAAACATGCCAAATTGTAAAGACCATCAATGCTAGGAAGAAACTGCATCAACTAACGAGCAAAATAACCAGCTAACATCATAATGACAGGATCAAATTCACACATAATAATATTAACCTTAATTGTAACTGGGCTAAATGCCCCAATTAAAAGACACAGACTGGCAAACTGGATAAAGAGTCAAGACCCATCAGTATGCTGTACTCAGGAGACCCATCTCACATGCAGAGACACACATAGGCTCAAAATAAAGGGATGGAGGAAGATCTACCATGCAAATGGAGAACAAAAAAAGGCAGGGGTTGCAATCCTAGTCTCTGATAAAACAGACTTTAAACCAACAAAGATCAAAAGAGACAAAGAAGGCCATTACATAATGGTAAAGGGATGGATCAATTCAACAAGAAGAGCTAACTATCCTAAATACATTTGCACCCAATACAGAGGCACCCAGATTCATAAAGCAAGTCCTTAGAGACTTACAAAGAGACTTAGACTTCCACACAATAATAATGGGAGACTTTAACACCCCACTGTCAACATTAGACAGATCAATGAGACAGAAAGTTAACAAGGATATTTAGGAATTGCACTCAACTCTGCACCAAGCCAACCTAATAAACATCTACAGAACTCTCCACCCTAAATCAACACAATATACATTCCTCTCAGCACCACATCGCACTTATTCCAAAACTGACCACACAGTTGGAAGTAAAGCACTCCTCAGCAAATCTAAAAGAACAGAAATTGGAAGGGTGCAGTGGCTCAAGCCTGTAATCCCAGTACTTTGGGAGGCAGAGATGGGCGGATCATGAGGTCAGGAGATCGAGACCATCCTGCCTAACACAGTGAAATCCCGTCTCTACTAAAAAATACAAAAAACTAGCCAAGCAAGGTGGCGGAAGCCTGTGGTCCCAGCTACTCGGGAGGCTGAGGCAGGAGAATGGCATGAACCTGGGAGGCGGAGCTTGCAGTGAGCTGAGATCCCGCCACTGCACTCCAGCCTGGACGACAGAATCAGACTCTGTCTCAAAAAAAAAAAAAAAAAAAATGAACAGAAATTATAACAAACTGTCTCTCAGATCACAGTACAATCAAACTAGAACTCAGGATTCTGACACTCACTTAAAACCACACAACTACATGGAAACTGAACAACCTGCTCCTGAATGACTACTGGGTACATAACAAAATGAAAGGCAGAAATAAAGATGCTCTTTGAAACCAATGAGAACAAAGACACAACATACCAGAATCTCTGGGACACATTTAAAGCAGTCTGTAGAGGGACATTTATAGCACTAAATGACCACAAGAGAAAGCAGGAAAGATCTAAAATTGACACCCTAACACCACAATTAAAAGAACTAGAGAAGCAAGAGCAAACAAATTCAAAAGCTAGCAGAAGGCAAGAAATAACTAAGATCAGAGCAGAACTGAAGGAGATAGAGACACAAAAAACCCTTCAAAAAATCAGTGAATCTAGGAGCTGGTTTTTCAAAAAGATTAACAAAATTGATAGACTACTAGCAAGACTAATAAAGAAAAGGGAGAAGAATCAAATGGATGCAATAAAACATGATAAAGGGGATATCACCACCGATCCCACAGAAATTCAAACTACCATCAGAAAATACTATAAACACCTATATGCGAATAAACTAGAAAATCTAGAAGAAATGGATAAATTCCTGGACACATACACCCTCTCAAGACTAAACCAGGAAGAAGTTGAATCCTTCAATAGACCAATAATAGGCTCTGAAATTGAGGCAATAATTAAAAGCCTACCAACCAAAACAAATCCAGGACCAGACGGACTCGCAGTCGAATTCTACCAGAGGTACAAAGAGGAGTTAGTACCATTACTTCTGAAACTATTCCATCCAATGGAAAAAGAGGGAATCCTCCCTAACTCATTTTATGAGGCCAGCATCATCCTGATACCAAAGCCAGGCAGAGACACAAGAAAGAAAGAGAATTTTAGACCAATATCCTTGACGAACATTGATGCAAAAATCCTCAATAAAATACTGGCAAACGGAATCCAGTGGCACATCAAAAAGCTTATCCACCATGATCAAGTGGGCTTCATTGCTGGGATGCAAGGCTGGTTCAGCATACGCAAATCAATAAACGTAATCCGGCATATAAACAGAACCAAAGACAAAAACCACATGATTATCTCCATAGATGCAGAAAAGGCCTTTGACAAAATTCAACAGCCCTTCATGCTAAAAACTCTCAATAAATTAGGTATTGCTGGGACGTATCTCAAAAAAAAAACAGCTATTTATGAGAGACCCACAGCCAATATCATTCTGAATGGGCAAAAACTGGAAGCATTCCCTTTGAAAACTGGCACAAGACAGGGATGCCCTCTCTCACCACTCCTATTCAACAAAGTGTTGGAAGTTCTGGCCAGGGCAATCAGGCAGGAGAAAGAAATAAAGGGTATTCAATTAGGAAAAGAGGAAGTCAAATTGTCCCTGTTTGCAGATGACATGATGGTATATTTAGAAAACCCCATCATCTCAGCCCAAAATCTCCTTAAGCTGATAAGCAACTTTAGCGAGGTCTCAGAATACAAAATCAATGTGCAAAAATCACAAGCATTCTTATACACCAATAACAGACAGCCAAATCATGAGTGAACTCCCATTCACAATTGCTTCAAAGAGAATAAAATACCTAGGAATCCAACTTACAAGGGATGTGAAGGACCTCTTCAAGGAGAACTACAAACCACTGCTCAAAGAAATAAAAGAGGACACAAACAAATGGAAGAACATTCCATGCTCATGGATAGGAAGAATCAATATCATGAAAATGGCCATACTGCCCAAGGTAATTTATAGATTCAATGCCATCCCATCAAGCTACCAATGACTTTCTTCACAGAATTGGTAAAAACTACCTTAAAGTTCATATGGAACCAAAAAAGAGCCCGCATTGCCAAGGCAATCCTAAGCACGTAGAATAAAGCTGGAGGCATCACGCTACCTGACTTCAAACTATACTAAAACGCTACAGTAACCAAAATAGCATGGTATGGTACCAAAACAGAGATATAGACCAATGGAACAGAACAGAGCCCTCAGAAATAATACCACACATCTACAACCATCTGATCTTTGACAAACATGACAAAAACAAGAAATGGGGAAAAGATTCCCTATTTAATAAATGGTACTGGGAAAACTGGCTAACCATATGTAGAAAGCTGAAACTGGATCCCTTCCTTACGCGTTATACAAAGATTAATTCAAGATGGATTAAAGACTTAAATGTTAGACCTAAAACCATCAAAACCCTAGAAGAAAACCTAGGCAATACCATTCAGGACATAGGCATGGGCAAGAACTTCATGTTTAAAACACCAAAAGCAATGGCAACAAAGGCCAGAATTGACAAATGGAATCTAATTAAACTAAAGAGCTCCTGCACAGCAAAGGAAACTACCATCAGAGTGAACAGGCAACCTACAGAATGGGAGAAAATTTTTGCAATCTACTCATCTGACAAAGGGCTAATCACTTCTCAGTGGAGACCTTACAGGCTAGGAGAGAATGGCAAGACATACTTAAAAGTGCTGAAAGAAAAAAAAAATGTTTATCCTAGAATAGTATATCCAGCAAAAATATACTTCAAACATGAAAAAGAAACAGACTTTCTGAGACAGACAAAAACTGCTGTCACTGACAGCAGACATATCCTACAAGAAATGCTAAAGAAACTTCAAACTGAGAGAAAAGGATGTTAATAAGCAATAAGAAATCATCTGAAGAAATGCAAATCAAAACCAAAACCACAATGAGATACCCATCTCACACTAGTCAGAATGGCTATTACCAAAATGTGTCAAAAACTAAGAGACCTTGATGAGGTTGCAACGAAAAGGGGACATTTATAATCTGTTGATGGAAATATAAATTAGAAAGTGTCTGGAGTTTCTTCAAAGAACTTAAAACAGACCTACCATTTGACCCAGCAATCCCATTACTGGGTATACATCCAAAGGAAAATAAATCATTCTACCAAAAAGACAAATGTACTCATGTGTTCACTGCTGTGCTATTCACAGTAATAAAGACATGGAATCAAACCCAGGTGCCTATCAATGGTAGACTGGATAAAAAAAATGTAGCACATAAACACCCTGTAATACTACATAGCCATAAAAAAGAGTAATACCGAATTCTCTGCAGTAAAATGGATGCAGTGGGAAGCCATTATCCTAAGCAAATAAACACACGAACAGAAAACAAAATATCGCATGTTCTTACTTATAAGTAAGAGCTAAACATTGAGCACACATGGACATAAACATGGAAACAAAAGACACTCCAGACTACTAGAGGGAGGAGAGGAGGAACGGGGTACGGGTTGAAAAACTATCAGGTACTATGCTTATTACCTGAATGACAGGATACAGGCCCCAAACCCCAGCATCACACAATATTCCCATATAACAAATGTGCACATGTACCCACATATCAACAGTAAAAGTTAATTTTTTTCAAAAAAGAAATCATCTGATGACAGAAAATTCACTGGTAATAAGAAAGACACAAACACAGAAGATTGTAACACTATAACTGTGGTGTGTATACTACTCATATCTTGAGTAGAAAGACTAAAACATGAACCCATCAAAAATAATAACTACAATAACTTCTCAAGACATAGACAATAAGATATGAATAAAAACAACAAAAAGTTAAAAAAGAAGGTAGATGAATTTGAAGGTTTTTTTTAGTTTTCTCTTTTCTTCCTTGTTTCTTTTTGTAATTGGTGTTAATATCAGTTTAAAAAAAGGGTGATAAGATGTTATTTGCAAGCCTCATGGTAACCTCAAATAAAAAACACAAAACAGATACACAAAAAATAAAAACCTAGAAATTAAAAACCAGAGAAAATCACCTTCACAAAAAGCAAGACAGGAAGGAAGGAAGAGAAGACTACAAAACAACAATAAAATGGCAGAAAAGTCCTTACTTATCAACAATAACATTGAACGTAAATGGATTCAGCTCTCCAGTCAAAGGACATAGAATGGATTAATGGATTAAAAACAAAACAAAATCCAATGATCTATTGCCTACAAGAAACATACTTCACCTCTAAAGACACACATAGACTGAAAAAGAAAAGGGATGAAAAAAGATATTCCATGCCAATGGAAACCAAAAAAGAGCAGAAGTAGCTATACTTATATCAAACAAAATAGATTTCAAAATAAAAACCATAAGAAGAGAAAAAGAAGGTCATTACATAATGATAAAGGGGTCAATTCAGCAAGAGAAGTAACAGTCGTAAATATATATGCACCTTATACTGGAGCATCCAAATATATAAAACAAATATTATCAGAGCTAAAAAGAGAGGCCCCAAAACGATAATAGCTGGAGACTTCAACACTCCACTTTCAGCATTGGACAGATCATCCAGAGAGAAAATCAACAAAGAAACATGAGATTTAATCTGCACTATACCAAATGGACCTAATAGTTATTTACAGAACATTTCATCCAGCGGCGACAGAATACACATTCCTCTCCTGGGCACATGGTTGAGTCTCAAAAACAGACCATATCTTAGGACACAAAACTAGTCTTTTTTTTTTTTTTTTGAGACACAGTTTCGCTCTTGTTACCCAGGCTGGAGTGCAATGGCGTGATCTTGGCTCACCGCAACCTCTGCCTCCCGGGTTCAAGCCATTCTCCTGCCTCAGCCTCCCAAGTAGCTTGGATTACAGGCATGAACCACCACACCCAGCTAATTTTGTATTTTTAGTAAAGTCAGGGTTTCTCCATGTTGGTCAGGCTGGTCTCAAACTCCCAACCTCAAGTGATCCGCCCGCCTTGGCCTCCCAAAGTGCTGGGATTACCAGCATGAGCCACCACGCCCAGCCAAAACTAGCCTTTAAAAATTCAAAAAAATGAAATCATATCATGTATCTTTTCTGACAACAATGGAATAAAACTAGAAATCAATAGGAGGAACTTCAGAAATATACAAACACAATTAAACAATATGTTCCTGAATGACCAGTAGGTCAATGAAGAAGTTAAGAAGAAAATTTTAAAATTTCTTGAAACAAATAAAAATGAAAACACAACACAGCAAAACCTTTGGGTTACAGTGATGGAATGCTAAGAGGAAAGTTTATAGAAATAAATGCCCACTTCAAAAAAGTAGAAAAACACCAAATAAATGACCTAATGACGCATCTTAACGTAGAAAAACAAGAGAAAGCCAAACCTGAAATTAGTAGAAGAAATAATAAAGATGAGAGCAGAAATAAATGAAATTAAAGCAAATACAAAAGATGAACAAAAGGAGAAGTTGGTATTTTGAAACAAGTCATGCACAGAAACAAGTCATGCACAGAAATACAAACTTCATACATTATCACTCATCTGCAGGAGCTAAAAATTAAAACAATTGAACTCATGGAGAAAGAGAGTAGAATGATGGCTACCAGAGGTTGCGAAGGGTAGCAGAGGTGAGGGAGTGGGGATGGTTAATAGATACAAAAATATAGTTAGATAGAATGAGTAAGATCTAGTATTTGATAGCATAACAGTTATTACAGTCAACAAAAATTTATTTTACATTTTATAATAACTACAAGATAACTGGAATGTTTATAACACAAAGAAATTATAAATGTTTGAGGTGATGAATACCCTATTTACCCTGATGGGATTATTATACATTGTATGCCTGTATCAAAATATCTCATGTACCCCATAAATATATACATCTATATTATGTACCCATAAAAATTAAAAATTAAAACAGAGATAGAGAATGATAAAGCAAATGTGGTAAAATGTTAAGTTTGGGGAATTTGGGAGAGGAATATACAGTAATTTTTCAACTATTATTTGACTTTTCTATAAGTCTAAAAGTATTTCAAAATAAAAAACTTTTTTCTTAAATACAAAAATTAGCCAGGCCTGGTGGCGGGCGCCTGTAATCCCAGCTACTCAGGAAGCTGAGGCACAAGAATCGCTTGAACCCAGGAGGTGGAGGCTGTAGTGAGCTGAGATCGTTCCACGGCACCACCGCACTCCAGCCTGGACAACAGGTTAAGACTCTGTTTCAAAAAAAAAAAGTCTTTTTTTAAAAAAAGAAACATTTACTGATGCTGTACTAAGTACTCTTTGAAAGGAGATGAATAAGAATCCTTGGTCTTAAGAAATTTAAAAGTTGGCTAGGTGCGGTGGCTCATGTACGTAATCCCAGCACTTTGGGAGGGCAAGGCAGATTACATGAGCTCAGGAATTCCAGACCAGCCTGGGCAACATGGCAAAACCCCATCTCTACAAAAAATACAAAATATTAGCTGGGCACCATGGTGCATGCATGCCTGTAGTCCTAGCTACTCAGGAGGCTGAGGTGGGAGAATCACCTGAGCCCAGGAAGTCAAGGCTGCAGTGAGCCATAATTGTGCCACTGCACTTCAATCTGGGCAACAGAGTGAGACCCTGTCTCAAAAGAAAGAAGAGGAGATGAGGGGAGGAAGAGGAAGAGGAAGGGTCTAGCAAAAGAGGAAAATAGGTAAGCCAAAATTCACAATACAGGGAAACAATACAGAGTGACAAGTTGGCCAAACACAGTCCTTTGGGAGCACAGAGAAACATCATTTAGTCCCTGCTATGAGAGAATATGAGTGGTAAGATAAATCAAAAAGAGGGAAGGTACATTAAGGGATCCCCAAAGATAATAATGTTTGAAATAAATTTTAAAGGATGATGTCAGACAGGTTGCGTAGGGCGAAGCATTCTAGGCAATTGGCATGAAAAGGCCCAAGCATACTGCATTCGGAAAACTACAAACAAGGTTCTAAAAACATCAGAAGAGAACAGGAGGGGAGGAGGTTGGAGGGTATAAAGCCTCAGATCTTAAAGGGCCTTATCATGCCATATTGAGAAACCTGGCTTTCAACATACAGGCAATGGATGTGAACAGACATTTAAAAATGAAGTAAATCATCAATTTTGCATTTGAAAAAGCTCACTGGGTAGTGTGTGGAATTTGGATTGTAGAAATAAAGAGATCTAATAGCAGTTCATTGTAATATATCTAGAGAGAAATGCTGAAAATACTTTAAAGCTATATGTAGAGAAGGGTGAAATTAAGGTGTTATTTAAAATGTCAAATCCAAAGGAATTGGTACAATTAAATGTGGGAAAGAGCGATTAAGTATAACTCCCACTTTTCCGGTTTAGGTAATACTGCTAGCCTTAATAGGGGTTAATGTTTCTGCCTGTGAAAATCATATACAGATGAAATTCAAGTTATCCTGAACTTGAATCCTTATTAGTTTGTTTTTATAAGGACTGCAAACACAAATAACAAGAAGTGCTAACAGCAGAGTTAGAATAAGTCTCCTAAAATGTGTCTTAATGAAATTATTTTGAATTATAAAACTTTGTCATTTTCCTAGACTTCCTTGGGAAGACAGTCCATTCATGGCTTATAACTGCTTCATCACCAAGAGGCTTACTATACAACATTCCTACCTTTGAAATTCAAATGCATGGAGGCAAACAAGGAAAGCATTTTTCTCTAAGAACAGAAAGAACTGAAGTGAACAGTGTTTTTCTAAACTTCATACCTAATCCTCTAATAATGAATGGTGGGCTGTAATTGGGGTAAGTAGCTGTATTTTACCTCTAGGTGAGCTACCAACAAGACCTTGTGTCTTAATGCAGTCACTGAAAGTATGCCCCCCAAAAAAATACAATGAGCATTTCAATATGAAAATAAGAGCTTCTACAAAGATCATATTGTTAAAGGGGGAATTGGCCAAAGTACTGCAGCACGAATTGCTGACTCTGGTGCTCTGAATGCTCTTTTGACTTAAAATCTTAAAAAAAAAAAAAAGAAAAAAGAAAAAGAAAGAAAAAAGAATAGCAGTATTAGTAACAGAACTTGAGAAACAAAGCTATGACTGTCATGAATGAAATGGACTTTACTAAAAGGACTAATTCTCTCAGACCATGTGGCTAACTGCAGAAATGAATGAATTAAAATTTCAGGAGCTATGACATGTATTTTTAGTCTTCCACTGTGACCTTGGGCAAGTCCCCCATCCTGTCTGTGCTTGTTTTCTCTTCAATATCAGGATATCGAGGCATGGCATTATAGAAAATGTTAATTTTTAATACTAATGTAAGAACGATTGGTTATAACATTAATTATGTTAATTTGTATGAGTTGCTCTACGCCTCAAATTTCCTCATCTACAAACTGAGGCTAATACTAGAACTCACTGCAAAGGTTTGTTTGAGGGTTTTATAAGTATAAAATAATTATAGTTATTACTATTATTACTATTATATTTGAGAATTTAATATATGTTATAGATGGAATTTCAAAGTATGGTAATTACCATTGGGAAAGGAGGGTGAATTTGAATCTCTGTTTTGTTCTTTCATCACAATAAATTTCTCCAAGATCAAAAATTAAACATAAAAATAAAACTATAATTATATTAGAGATCTTAGAAAACAAGGTTATGATGGTGAAAATAAAAATAGTAGGTTGAATAGAAGAATGAAAAGAGTTGAAGAACAAATTAGTGAGCAAGAAGTTGAAGGAAAGTGGAAATTAAGGCCACAGCTATAGCTATTTTGAAAATAATGAGAGGTCTACATATCAAAACCCATGAGACACAACTATAATGGCACTCAGAAAATTTTCTAGCCTTCTATCCATATAAGAAAATAAGTCATGGGGGAGAAAGGCGCTTTCCTTTCTGTCTGGCAAGAGCCATCAGGTAAGCCAAGAGAGCTGCATACAAGTACATTCAGGAGCTATGGAAGAAGCAATGCACTTTCTTCTGAGAGTCCCTGCTAGCAGTATTGACAGCTCTCTGCTCTACCACAGGGCTCCACATCCCACCCAGCCCAAAACAGTGCACTGACTGGGCTACAAGGTCAAGCAAGGTTATGTTATATATAGGATTCCTGTGCACCATGGTGGCCGAAAATGCCCAGTTCCTAAGGGCGCAGCTTATGGCAAGCGTGTCCATTGTGGTGTTAACCAGTTAAAGTATGCTTGAAGTCTATTGAAGAGGAGAAAGCTGGACTCCACTGTGGGGTTGTAAGAGTACTAAATGCATATATATATACACACACATATACACACACACATATACATATATACATGTACATATATATTTTTATTTATACATATATACAGACATATTTATACATTTTATTTCTCTCTATAATTTCTTTTCTATTTTTTTTGGAGACAGAGTCTTGCTCTGTCACCCAGGCTGGAGTGCAGTGGCACAATCTCCACTCACTGCAACCTCCACCTCCTGGGTTCAACCAATTCTCATGCCTCAGTCTCCCGAGTAGCTGGGATTATAGGCATGCGCCACCACACCTAGCTAATTGTTATATATTTAGTAGAAACAAGGTTTCACCATGTTAGCCAGGCTGGTTTTGAACTCCTGGCCTCAAGTGATCCACCCACCTTGGCCTCCCAAAGGGATGGGATTATAGACATGAGCCACCATGCCTGGCTGAGAGTCCTGAGTTCTTACTTTGGTGAAGATTCAACACACAAAATGTTTGAGGTTATCCTCATTCATCCACTCCATAAAGCTGTCAGAAAAAGTCCTGACACCCAGTGGATAACCAAACCAGTCCACAAGCAAAGGGTGATGCATGGGCTGACACCTGCAGGCCGAAAGATCCGTGGCCTTGGTAGGGTCATAAGTTCCACCACACTCCTGGTGATTCTCACCATGCATCTTGGAAAAGGCGCAATACTCTCCAACTCCACTGTTGCCACTAATGTAAGTAATGCTTGTAAAATTGATACCTAAAAAACAATTTAGGACAGTCATGGCTGCTTACAAGTGTTATTTGTCTGTTAAAACTAGTCTGTAGATTGTTTCATGAAATCTTTGTCAAATTATGAAAGTTAAAGTGCAATAATGTTTGAAAACTCTATAAGTGATGATGTATCTTGTTTCTAATAAGATAAACTGTTTTGTCTTTATCTAATTAGGGGGTTATATGGCAGTGTTTAAAACATACTGTGTGGTATAATAGGTTTAAAATAAATTCTTTAAAAGAAAAAAAAGAAAAGAAATAATGAAAATAAAGTATGCATATAACACAGGAACCTAGCAAAAAGAAATCAAAGAAATTAGAAGATACAAATTAACAGATAAAAGCAAAATTTAATGAACCAGGGGAAAATAGCAGATTGGATAAAAAATTACAAGGTGTTTCTTAATTAAAAAAACAATAATATAGAAAAAACTTTGTGTCATTAAACATAACCAATACTAGAAATAATAGACAAACATAAATTTTAAAAGGATTTTAAAATTTTTAAATCCAGATGGCTGATTTGTCTAGAAAAAATACAAATTTCTAAAATTGACACAAGAGGTTAAAAATAAAGAAATAGAAAAGTTGTCAGAAACAAAGCCCAAAAAGTGTTATAAAGTTAGTTGGATCTTCAAGGAAAAAAAATGGTCTTTTCTTTTTATAAATAATTCTAAATAATAGAAGCTGTGGAAAGTTTCCCACCTTATTTTAGGAGGCTAGTCTAACCCAGATGCTTAAACTTGACAAGAATGGCTAATCTCACTTGTGAAAAGAGATAGAAAAACTCTAAATAAAATGTTGGTAAATTTAATGCAGTAATTACCTAAAATAACCTGTGTGACCAAGCAGAGTTCATTCTAGGAATGTGAAGGTAATCAGCACCAGAAATCTGTTGATTAAACGCACTATGCTAACAGAATAAAGAGAGGAAAATTCTATGACTTCACGATCCTCTCAAAAAACCCAAAGAAGAAACAAATGTATTTTCATAACCATTCCTTATTTTTTAAAATAAAATAAAATAATTTTTAAATCTCTGTCATGCATTGATCTAAAGACAAAAAAAGTGAGGCAAACTTAACATAGAGTTTATTTGGGCCAAATTTGAAGACTGCAACCCAGGAGCATAGATTCAAGTTAACATGAATATACCCTCTGATTAGCAGTAGTTACTAGTGGTTTATAAAGGAAAAAAATGGGGTGGTTCCTAATTTGTTTACCAAGAATTTACATTAAAATAGCATAACCTATTGATCAGCTGTACGTTGTTCTTTGTATCACAGATTACAGGAACATGAAGATAACAGGGAAGCAGCTAGTCAGGAAGAAAAGGCCTTTAAATGACTGGCCCCTGGGACATGGGTGCAAGGAGGGGGAGGGATGTGACTAAAGTGCCATATTCATGTCTCTCTGGGCCTGATAAATTTTTGCACATCTCACATAGCTCAGATGGCTCAGAGCTATTTTTCTTTTCTCACTTACTAGAAAAGGGCATGTCCTTAATTTAATAAACAATGTTTACCAGAAACAGCAAACATCATATTTGATGGTAAAATATTAGAAGCATTCCCATTTGTGATCTGAGAAACTAAAGTAGATGCCCCTTTATCAAGTAAGGGGGACCCTAAAGTTAACGTAACAAAAGTTACAGGTTGAGGCATGACAACTTCTTAAATTCTCATGGCTACAAGTAAAACAACACTCTGGCTAAATCCCCTAGCAATATTGGACACCTCCTAACTCTGACTTATGATCCAGACCACTACAACTCTGATCAGACAGAGGACCAGCCTTACAAACATTCTTTTCTGATAAACAACTGCAGACCTTAAGCCAGTTTCAGCCAGCCTATAGAGGCTGTGCACTAATTGTCTTTGTGTCCTATAGTTCACCTTTTGATGTAAAGAGCCAAATTCCATCTCATTTTAGTGGTAAAACCTGCCACAAAGTGAACATGGGATGTATGTTACATATATGTTTACCCACTGCCTATGTGCTTGGCTCCCCTCATAAATATGTATAGCTTTTCCCCAAAACCTGCCAAATATGTATGATTCTATTTTATAAGACAGACTCTGTGGAGCCTAAAACCCAAACTTTCTCTTCCCTACTCGAAGTTACAGCACCTTCAGTCCACACTGGAGACTCTCTCTTCCTGGTCTACAAACTGATATCGCCAATAAAGCTCTCCTTTCTACTGTCTCGCACCATCATGGTGGTCATTTGGATGACACATTAAAATAAGGGTGAAGACAAAATGCTATCATCATTATTATTCAATAAACAACACTGCATAAATTATAAAATGTCTACACAACAAAAGGTGTCATAAAGTCAAACTAGAAACTCTATTAATAATATATATAGAATGGTTTCTATTGAAAATACATATACATACAAAAACACATGCATATAAAAAGAGTTTCTAAAAATAACAAGAAATAGGCCAAGCACCATGGCTCATACCTGTAATCCCAGCACTTTGGGAGGCCGAGGCAGGCAGATCACCAGGTCAGGAGCTCAAGACCAGCCTGGGCAACATAGTAAAACCCCGTCTCTACTAAAAATACAAAAATTAGCCAGGCATGGTGGCACACACCTATATCCCAGCTACTTGGGAGGCTGAGGCAGGAGAATTGCTTGAACGCAGGAAGCAATGGTTGTGGTGAGCCGAGATCATGCCACTGCACTCCATTTGGGGCAACAGAGCGAGACTCTGTCTTAAAAACAAAAGAAACAAACAAAAAAAAACAAGAAATAGACAATCCAATAACATCCTTTTTGCAGGGCCATTTGACAATAGCTATCAAAATTTTAAATGTTTATTACCTTTGGCTCTGCTTCCATTTTTATGAACGAGCTTTAAAAAATTCACACAAATGCTCAGAGAATATATATACACATATATATTTCGTGTGTGTATGTGTATATATACACATATATACATACACATGTACACATATATATGTATATATGTGTATATATGTATGTATATATGTGTATATATGTGTGTGTGTATATATGTATGTGTATATATACATATACACAGACTCTGTGGGGTCTAAAACCCAAACTTCCTCTTCCCTACTCAAAGTTAGAGCACCTTCAGTCCACACTGGAGGCTCTCTGTGTGTGCATACATATATACACACACAAGGATGTTTGTTGCAGCATTGTTTACAAGAGAGAAAAATTAGAAATCTAAGTGTACTAAATGTTGAGTGGTTAAATAAATAATAGTATTCATACTACAAAATACTCTCAGCCCTTAAAAACAGTGAAATAGTCCAGGGCACAGTGGCTCAACCTGTAATCCCAGGGAGGCCAAGGCGGGTGGATCACTTGAGGTCAGGAGTTCAAGACCAGCCTGGCCAATATGGTGAAATCCTGTCTCTACTAAAAATACAAAAATTAGCCAGGCATGGTGGCACATGCCTGTGATCCCAACTACTTGGAAGGCTGAGACAGAAGAATCTCTTGAACCCAAGAGGAGGAGGTTGCAGTGAGCCAAGATCACGCCACTGCACTCCAGCAGACAGAGCGAGACTCCATCTCAAAAAATAAAATAAAATAAATAAAAATGAAATATATCTGTATGAACTGATATACCAGGATATCTGAGAAAGATTAAATGAAAAAAGTAAGCAAAAAACAACAAATATCATATAATTATTGGACTTATGTGAATATATCATTTTTATAAAATATAGTAACAATGATATAAGGACATAATGATATTATAAGGATACAAACCAAATGGATAACTTCTAAGAAAGGAAGTAGAAATTGGCAGTCTAGGGTAGAAATCAGAAACAATCAGGAAAGAAACTGGGATTTTCAGACTTTACTGAATATACTTTTAATTACTCCAAATTTTTAATATTAAGAATGTGTTCAGTGTCACCCTGCTAGCTCAACTGGTAGAATAGAGACCAAAGAAAGTGTTCATACAGCAGCATTATTCATAAAAGCCAAAAGGTGGAGGCAACCCAAATGTCCATCAATTGTTGAATATATAAACAAAATGAGTATCCACAAACTAGAATATTATTTGATGATAAAAAGGAATGATGTACTGATACATGTTAAATGACGTACTGATACATGAATCTTCAGAACATTATGCCACATGGAAGAAGTCAGTCACCAAAAAAACAAACATTTTCTATGATTCCGTTCATTTGAAATGTCCAAAGTGACTAAATCTATAAATACAGAAAATAGATTAGTAGTTGTTTAAGGCCAGGTGAGGGGAAAGGTAATGGAGTTCTGGGGTGTGATAATACAAGGGATGGCGGGGTTCTTTCTGAGATGAAAACATTCTAAATTTGATTATGGTGATGTTTGCACAGCTCTATGACTATGCTAAACTCATTTAATTGCAAACTTTAAATGAATTAGTTATGTGATACGTGAATGTCAATAAAACTGCTACAAAAATAACAATAATCCAACAAGTTTAGAAACTTAATCCAAAAGAGAAAGTAAAGAGATACAGCTTGCTAAGAATGCAAAGAAAGCCAGAATAGAGAAATTTAGAGTCTTACAGTACAGGTACCACACAAGAGTGGGACACAGAAAGAAAATATTAGAACTTCAATTTCTATTTGATTTTTACATAAAAATAAGAAAAAGGAAATTAAGTTTTACTAAAACGTATAATATGGTTGACCAGTGCCTTTACTCAAGGGATCACATGCCTTGTGAGGTTGAAGAGGCATCCTGAAAAAGAACAAGAGTTCCACAAGGAGGCAGGCTGACCATTTATTCTTTTTTTTTTTTTGACTTCTCAGCATATTGCAATATTTGACCAGTTAGGTGAATTTATAGATTATACTATTTAGATTTAACAAAATACATCCCTCCTAAAATGAGTAAGTGGCTGCAAAAGATTGCTGCAAATAAAACATTGCATGAAGCTAATAATTGCATTTTGTGCACAAATGAACAACAGGAAAATGGCAGAGCTTACCTATTATGATCTCTTCTGTGGATAATATAGATAAATATTAACAATATTTATATTTATATTTGTTGCATGAATGAATAATATGAAAATTATGAAAAACAAGAAGGAACACTAAGGAAATTCAGTAAGCAATTCTTCACTTTGAGTACATGTACCTATATTGTTACACCATCCTCTCCCAAACAGAGTAAATATAGATAGAAATGTTGATCTTTATTATTAAAATCACATAAAATGGAAAAACATTAGGAATTTACACATGGATGTGTTTTATGTAAAAGACTAAACTACGGGCTGGGCATGGTGGCTCATGCCTGTAATCCCAGCACTTTGGGAGGCCAAGACAGGCAGATCACCTGAGGTCAGGAGTTCAAGACCAGCCTGGCCAACATGGCGAAACCCCGTCTCTACCAAAAACAGAAAAAATAGCCAGGTATGGTAGCGGCACCTGTAATCCCAGCTACTTGGGAGACTGAGGCAGGAGAATGGCTTGAACCTGGGAGGTGGAGGTTGCAGTGAGCAGAGACCGTGCCACTGTACTCCAGCCTGGGCAACAGAGCAAGACTCTGTCTCAAAAAAAAAAAAAAAAAAAAAAAAAAAAGCAACAACAAAAAAAAACTACAAGGGATCAGGTTATTTTCATGTAGCAAATTTCTCATTAATCTTATTGGAAGCATGCCTTTAACACTGTTTTAACTCATTCGAATATATAAGGGCAACAGTGCTACACAAGAACCTCTAGAGTATATTAAAACATTCAAAGACATTGGGAAGTAGACCAAAACTGTGCTGGACTCTATAAGAAATTATGTTTCTTTCTGATAACTAAAGACACCCTGTTTGCTGGTTTAAGGATCAAAGAACATTTTCAAGTTGTAGTAAAATATATTATCATCAATTGACACATGGTGGTAACAAACCAAGTAGGAAGAGCTTAAGGACTTGATGTCAAAGAAAAAAGTTAACATAAAAAAGGCTAAAAACAGCAAAAGTAGAGGCCGGGCACGATGGCTCATGCCTGTAATCCCAAAACTTTGAGAGACCGGGGCGGGCGGATCACCTGAGGTCGGGAGCTCGAGACCAGCCTGACCAACATAGAGAAACCCTGTCTCTACTAAAAATACAAAAGTAGCCGGGTGTGCTGGTGCATGCCTGTAATCCCAGCTACTCGGGAGGCTGAGGCAGTTGAATCACTCGAATCCGGGAGGCGGAGGTTGCAGTGAGCCAAGATAGCGCCATTGCACTCCAGCCTGTGCAACAAGAGCGAAACTCCGTCTCAAAAAAAAAAAACAAAAACAAAAACAGCAAAGGCAGAGTCAGAAAAGTTCTTGGCTAAAGTAGCAGGTGAGAAACTTCATTTTATGAGACTTCAGCCCCATTAGTCAGAACAAAGTATTTCTACAAAGTACCTGTAACTGAAAAGATCCTCCCCGAGACATCACTAAACGATTACTCTGTAGCTAGGGACTGCCATCAAATTAATTCTCTAAGTGACAGTTCAGAGATCCTCGTGGTTTTTTTGTTTGTTTGTTTTTTGTTTTTTAAAGAGGATGCAGAGACCAAGAGGGTTTTTGTGTTTGTTTTCAATGAATATTTAGAAAGAAGGCTTTTAAAAAGCAGTATCAACTGGCATGTAAGACAAAGAGAGGAGTTCAGTGTGGATTTGGGCATTTCTGCTGAAGCCCAGTAGAAAGAGCGCACTAATTACAGCAAGAAAAGGAAAACAAGAATCAGCATGGATGAAGCAAAAAACATATAACCCATGGTAGTATGTGCGATGTGATCTTTTTTGCAAGCCCAGCCACGTGTCCTTATAGAATCCCAAGGGTTCTACCTGCTCCCCGGGACCAAAAGCAGCGCCCCAAAGGAGCAGCCAAATGCTGTGGACCCGAACATGACCTAGCCAACCCACGAGATCCCAAAGCCCGGCGTCTCCTCTCCCCAACCTGGGATGTTCTGCCACCTGGACCCGACGCATAGCAGAGCTCTCTGCAGCCATATTTCGCTAGATCCTTCTTTCTTCTGTAGTTCCAAGTGGTTAAGCAAAGCTCCCAGAGCAATCACGAGACTTCTGTGACACGAGCCGTTTTCTTCCGGGAGATAACCAGCTCCCGCCCTGCGGAAATCCTGCAGCTCCGCTGAGGTGGCTGCTTCCAATCGCCCCGCCTCTGGCTCCTCCTCCCTGGACTCAGCCAGGGTTCCCTTCAAGCAGCAGTTGGCTACAGCCTCCGTTCCGCTCTGAGCTCCCAGGGAGGGACTAGGACCTCGCAGGAGCCCCTACGCCGAGCACGTGCGAAGCTGCCTAGTGAGGTTTTCTTTTTGCGCCATGTGGATGTCTGAGAACAGTGTCATAACCTGGCGCCCTGCATACACCTAGTTTCTGATCTGTCTTGGGCTGTGTGTTTTTTTTTGTTTTAAAGTTATGTTTTGGTCTTTATTTTGGTCTTTATTGTCAGCAGCTACTCCCCAAACAACACTAAAATGTTTAGCTATTGCTTCTTTTGCGGATTATTTCCAAATCAAGCAACGTAAAATTGATGTATCACTTGATTTAAATAGATTTGCATTTATAGTTAGAGGCATTCGTAGGCCTTCCTAGAACACAGTACTGAAAAGACGGAAACACATGCCTTTTAATGTGCAAGACCCCTTAGCATCCAGTTAAACCTCTTCATTTTTCACTTACCTAGAGAAATCCTAGATGCCCTATTTTAAAAAGTACACTATCCCCAGTATATCATTTACTTTTCCTTCCTTCATAGTTCTCCTATTTGCTTACGTATTTATTGTCTCACCACCTCATCATCACTACCACTAGAAAGCAACTGGAGGCAGGCAGGCAGATTAGTTTTTAATGAATAGGTAAGATAAACTGAATGAATGATGAAGGATGAAGTGATGTCCCTGAGGTCACAGTGATCATTGGGAGCAAAATTGGAATTAAAATTCAGATCTATTAACTCTCAATCTAGTGCACTTTGCACCTCAGAAATGTTGAGATTAAACCCAAGTGAAGGCCGCTAGCAATACACCTATCCAAAGTTTCCTGATTAAGGAAGTTTGGGCCAACATGCCCAACATACTAGTGGTAGTAGCATAACTCAGAGAGATTCTGTAAGTTGTATACATCAGTAAGCTGCTGCTCCAGAATTTCTGTATGTATATGCATACTTTGTCTCCATGTGTCCTTCCCTCTTCTGTATACATGTATACAGGAGGAAGGGGGAAGGACACATGGAGACAAAGTGTGAAGGGACAATAAAGCATAGCCAAAGAGTGGCAGCCCCTTGGCACCCCTTTGGGTTATTACTGTAAATGGTACTTCAAAGAAACAAAGTTACTCTGGTCTCAGGGCAGCTTTCTCACTACTATTTCAGTCCCTCTTTATCATTTTCAAATGAATAAATTATATCTTCTTGTTTCTGAGCCCCAATAAATCCCAGTTTGATGTTCATTTTGATTTAATTTTGAGTAACAGGAGTCATCACTGTCACTTGTAAATAGTTTCAATAGGAAGGTAACCTAAATTTTTAAAAATGTAAGATGTTTGAGAACATCAGTAAATACAGAAAAGAACAGAATCTTTTTTTTTTTTTTTTTTTTTTTTTTTGAGATGGAGTTTCACTCTTTGTTGCCCAGGATGGACTGCAGTGGCACGATCTCTGCTTACTGCAACCTGCACCTCCCAGGTTCAAACGATTCTCCTGTCTCAGCCTCCTGAGTAGCTGGGATTACAGACACCCACCACCACAGCCGGCTGATTTTTGTATTTTTAGTAAAGATGGGGTTTCACCATGTTGGCCAGGCTGGTCTCAAACTCCTGACCTCAGGTGATCTGCCCACCTCGGCCTTCCAAAATTCTGGGATTAAAGGCGTGAGCCACGGTGCCCAGTCCAGAATCATTTTTTATTCAGATATTTCTAATGTAATATTTTGCATTAGTTGAAAAATAATAAAGTTTAAAGTTTCAAAATTTTTTAATAGTCCAAAATAAACTCATTTTATACAGGGTTTAAAAAAAATGACTGTAGGAACTGTTTCATAAAAGAATACTTCCTGTTGAATGTGTATTTGATGACCGAACATTAACTTTGCTAAATGAAACCAGATGGCAAATCATTAGTTTGGATCTTGGATACATTGCTATTGCAGTCTCAACAAAACTGATGCAGACTAGAAAGCACCTTACAGAGCAACTAGTAAAACATCCTTTTTTGAAATGATTGGTCCAAAGTACAAAAGGATAACAGAGCTGGAATTAAAACTTAGGTCTCTAGACTCCTAGCCTAAAGGCCATACCACTTCTGAATGTGTGACCTTTGTTGAGACCCCAGTAAACTGTGCTTAAATTATTGAAATTATTAGAATCCTTGTCAAAAATTAAAATGTGTACCTTATAATTTTCATAAAGTATTGCTATTAAAATAACCTGTCCAAACTACTAGATAACCCAAAATAGACACTAAAAACAAAACTAACATTACTTTCTTATACTACCTTCCTAATGCTAGGCATCTTGCTAAGTAAGCGCTTTGCATATATTATTTTCTCTTTAAACCTTTCCGACAATCCTTATGGGATAGAAAAATATTATTTCCTTTTCAATTTCAAGAAGATATTCCTTTAGTTCTTATTAGACATATCTAATAGTGAAAATATTTAAACATTTTGCTGGGCGCAGGGCTCATGCCTGTAATCCCAGCATTTTGGGAGGCCGAGGCAGGCAGATCACCTGAGGTCAGGAGTTCGAGACCAGCCTGGTCAACATGGTGAAACCCCATCTCTACTAAAAACACAAAAATATAGCCAGGTATGGTGGCGGGCACCTGTAATCCCAGCAATTCGGGAGGCTGAGGCTGGAGAATCACTTGAACCTGGGAGATGGAGGTTGAGTAAGATGAGATCACGCCATTGCACTCCAGCCTGGGCAACTAAGAGTGAAACTCCGTCTCAAAAAAAAAGAAAAGAAAAGAAAAGAAAATATTTAAACATTTCTATTTTACAGTACTTTTATTTTCACAAATCCTGAACCTCTTGGTTCTTTGCTTTTAGTAGGCACAGTTACAATAGGTTTAGAATCTGAATTATAAACTAATAAATGGTATATTATGATGGAGTCTTAAACAAATACCTAATTAATAAACTTCAAATTGTTTATCCTCAAAGGATATTAGTCTCCATTCAGATAAATTATTATAGCAAACTAAACAAAAACAAAACAAAGACTAAAATGACATAAAACAAAAACTTGATCCAAAATATGAGTTAAAGCATGGGTGTTAAGGGTCTTAAGACCTGGCTAATGCCTACCGATGTTTCTCAGCTTAGAAATCACTTCCTTCAGGAAGTTTTCTATGTTCCTTGGGCCTATCTCTACCCAAAACTAAGTGTCTAAGACCATAGAGGGATTGACCATTTATCTGGAATAATGTCATTTCTGTGGTTTAATCTGTTTGTGCAATCCCTGGAAAATATTTCCTGTTTTGACTTATAATAAAAACTATTGTTCACAATTGGGAGACTCTACTTCAGTGACCTATTTTGGATATTTTCTCATTATAGTAAATAATATGTAATACTTCTTTATGTCTTCTTTATAATGATGTTACATTCCATTCCTTCTTCTTCTTCTTTTTTTTTTTTTTTTTTTTTTGTGAGACAAAGTCTTGCTCTTGTCGCCCAGGCCAGAGTGCAATGGCGCGATCTCACTCACTGCAACCTCCGCTTTCCGGGTTCAAGTGATTCTCCTGCCTCAGCCTCCCGAGTAGCTGGGATTACAGGCGCCTGCCACCACACCCAGCTAATTTTTGTATTTTTAGTGGAGATGGGGTTTCACCATGTTGACCAGGCTGGTCCCAAACTCCTGACCTGAGGCCATCCACCCGCCTCGGCCTCCCAACGTCCTGGGATTACAGGTGTGAGCTACCGCACCTGGCCCCTTATTCTTCTGTATATAGAATAGATACTGCTCTCTAGTGTATATAATCATTAAATGGCAAAAAATAAACCCATGAATCAGAGAAATCTGTATTTATGTAGTTATGGAGGAAATAAAAATTGTGCAAAAATGCTTTAACTGAACATAGATTGTTTTGCAGAGTGAAAAACAAGGCAAAACAAAATGAAGCCTCTAAGCACCTTCTGCTTGCCCAGTCATACAAAGCATCACATTAGTCCTCTAATTACTTGTGTTTTCTGTCTAGTCTAAATTTTGCTACTCAGAGTGTGGTCCTCAGAACAGCAGCATCAGCATCACTTGAAAGTTTTTAGAAATACATTATCTTGAGCTCAGACCTACTGAATCAGAATCTACAATGCAAGTCAAACATGTCATTTTAAATTTTCTAGAAGCCACTTTCAAAACAGTAAAAAGAAATGTTGAATTTAATATTTTATCTAATATGCCAAAATATCATTTTAAATATTTTAAATTATTCAGAAATTTTACTTTTTTATAATAAGTCTCCAAATTCCAGCATATCTCAATTACAGCATATCTCAATTCTGATGAGAAACAAGTAACTGCTATTTTAGATGGCACAGAGCTAGATTATAAGCTCCCTGAAGGCAAACACTGTTTTACTCTGATTTTACAGACTCAGGCTCAGTGTTGAGCAGGCACTCAAGGAATGTTTAATGAAGGAATCAATTAATGAAACTGGATTTGTGTGGTTCAGCTACTTTGCGACCCTAGGTAAGTCTGAAATTCCTCTTCTCTAAAGGGAGATAAAAACAACTACTTCATAGGGTTATTATGAAGATTTTAAAAACCATCCCAACATTCTCTCCAGTTATTCTCTATCACCTAAATCTGGTTTGCTGTCTTTAAGGCTATCTGAAATTACATTATGTATTGATTTTTATACATATTATCTGTCACCTCCACTAGAATTCATATTCCGTGGTTCATCCATTATTCTATCATTCATTCATTCATTCAACAAAAGTTTCTCTATGCTACTATGTTCTAAGCACAATTCTAGGCACTGGGGACACAACAATAAACATAAACAAAAAGCTCCTGCTTTATGGCAAATTAAAATTAGTTAAGCAAATAAATGAATATGTTACAAAAATTTATGCAAACTCTGCATCTAGTATGTATTCCATGATTAAAATGAAACTGAATAAACAAAAATTTAGATTCTGAAATTAGAAGTTTACATTTCAAGCTTACAGTGTACATTAGCCTGATCAAATTACAGACAAATTGCCCCAATTTAAAACTATATTTTGTCTTTTCCTTTTTATTTCTTTTTTTTTTTTTTTTTTTTTTTTTTTTTTGAGACGGAGTTTTGCTCTTGTCACCCAGGCTGAGTGCAATGGCACAATCTCGGCTCACTGCAACCTCTGCCTGCCGGGTTCAAGCAATTCTCCTGCCTCAGCCTCTGGAGCATCTGGGATTACAGGCATGCACCACCACACCCGGCTAATTTTTGTATGATTAGTAGAGATGGGGTTATAGCACATTGGCCAGGCTGATCTCGAACTCCTGATCTCAGGTGATCCACCTGCCTCGGCCTCCCAAAGTGCTGGGATTACAGGCGTGAGCCACCATGCCCAGCCTTCCTTTTTATTTCTTAACCCAGAAACTAAATATAGTACCAAGAATCTTCAAACTAGACAATTCTTTCCTCACCTTGTCATAATCATCCAATATTGCCCACCTCAATGCGGAGCTGATTATGGTTATTATCTTAAGCAATTTTTTTTTTTTTTGGAATACATTTGCTAAGGCTCTCCAGTGACTGACATAACTGCATCTACTGGTTGTCAATTGGCTTCAGCTCAAAATAATACTTAGGCCAAAGTAGCAAACTTTGGGGTGGCATATTCTGAACCCCTTCAATGCTTAATCATACTTTATCAGCATATTCTTCCTATGTTAACTATAGAGATGAAAGATATAATTGCAGTCTGGAGCATTCTGAAGGCTTAGTGTAAGTAGTTGTTGGTTCCCTTAATCCTGCCTCCATCTCTATAAATCGTCGCTTCATTAAACACTTTTCTGTTAACTCCCCTGAGTATGCTCTGAGTTTTCTTTCTAGACCTTTATTAATACAAAAGGAGTCCTCTTGTTCTGCTCTTCTAACACAGTGTTCAGTTTCCCCAAATTAATATAGCAAAAAAAATTGAAAAGATGATTGGTCTGAAAGGATGCCAAATCATAAACCTGTTTGGTATGACTCAGCCAAGGCCAGTGAAGAGTCATGAATGCTAAAGTGTACTTAAACACATCACATTTTCACTGAGAATCTTCTATAAGCAAGGCATATGCTGCGTTTCAGAGGATTCAGAAGTAAGAAAGACAGTTGTGTCCTCAAGGAGTTTTCTGTTTAATAATGAATGAATGGAAATAATTGTAATACAAGATAGCATACAATTATGAAAAATATATTTTTAAAGGATCAAATTATGCTGGCAATTAAACTGTCATTGGATTTTTGACAAAGATGCCAAGACAACTCAATATAAAAAGCATATCTTTTCAACAAATGATGCTGGAACAATTTGATATCCATATGCAAAATAATGAACCTCCACATTCATTCACACTATATACGAAAATTAAATTTGAAATGGATCATAGACCTAAATATAAGAGGTAAAACTATATAAAACTTCCAGAAAAAAACGTAAGTGAAAATCTCAGTGCCCTTGAGTATGACAAAGATAAATACAACACAAAAAGCATAAAGAACTCTTACGACTCAACAGTAATAAGATAAACAACCCAATTTAAAAAATAGGCAAAATATATTTAAAAAAGATTTCACCAAAGAAGATACGTGGATGACAAATAAGCACACAAAAAATGTTCAACATTAGTCATTAAGTAAATGGAAATTAAAACTACAATAGTATACTGCTACATTCCTGCTAGAGTAGCTAAAGTTAAAAAGACTGACCACACTAAATGTTGACAAGGACGTGGTGGAGCAACCAGAACTCTTATGCACTGCTGTTGGATATGCAAAATGGTAAAACCACTTAGGAAAACAGTTTGAGCGTTTCTTAAAAAGTTAAATATATACCTACCATATGACCCAACCATTTCACTACAAGATATTTACCTGTATTCACATCTATTTCTGCATAACAATATTACTACAAATGTAGTAGTATAAATAAATATACATTTATTGTCTCACAATTTTCTGTCCTGTTTTAGAGTCTCACAAAGGCTTATCTGAGGCTCAACTGGGGAAGGATTCACTTTCAAGAGCACATGGCTGTTAGCAGCATTCAGTTGCTTGTGGGTTGTCAAACTAAAACCACTTTCTTTTTTTTTTTTTCTTTTTTTTCTGGCTGGCTACTAGCCAGATGCCACCATCAGTTCCCTGTTGTGTCATCCTTCCCAACACGGGCACTTGCCTTCCTCAAAGCCAGCAAAGGAGATCATCTTTCCTATCATGATTGACTTAACAATCTTGTATAATGTAATCATGTATGTATAATCATGTTTATCACCTTTGCTGTATCTTATTTAGAAGCAAGTCACAGATCCCACTCACGCCCAAAAGGCAAAGAATTATTCAAGGAAATAGAATGGGTTAGCCACCATAGAGTCTGTCTACCATAAATTACCCAAGAGAAACAAAACACATGTCCACACAAAAACTTGTAGACAAATATTCTTAGCAGCTTCATTTATACTAGTCACAAACTGAAAAAAACTTAAAATATCTATCAACAGATAAATGGGTAAGATGAATTGTGTAATATATCCATGTAATGAATATTCAGCAATAAAAAGAAACAACCAACTGATACATGCAACAACCGGGACAAATCTCAAATCTCAACATAATTATACTAAGTGAAAGAAATCAGGAAAATGAGAGTACATATTGCATGACTCCATTTATACAAAATTCATGAAAATGTAAACTAATCTATAGTGACAAAAAGGAGATCAGCAGTTACCTAGGAAAAGTTAAGGGGGAGGAGAGAAATTTCTGCAAGGAATCTGTGAGGAAACTTTTGCAGTGATAATATGTTCATTATCCTGTGTCATGATAGTTTCACAGGTGTATACATATGTCAAAGTTCATTAAATTCTATACTGTAAGGCTGGGAGTGGTGGCTCATGCCTGTAGTCCCAGCACTTTGGGAGGCCAAGGTGGGTGGATCACCTGAGGTCAGGAATTCGAGACCAGCCTGGCCAACGTGGCAAAACCTTGTCACTACTAAAAACACAAAAATTAGCTGGGCGTGGTGGTGGGCACCTGTAATCCCAGCCACTAGGGAGGCTGAGGCAGGAGAATCGCTTGAACCCAGGAGGCGGAGGTTGTAGTGAGCCGAGATCGCACCACTGCACTCTAGCCTGGGCAACAGAGCAAGACTCCATCTCAAAAAATAAAATAAAATAAATGAATAAGTTGTGTACTTTAAGTATGTGTAGCTTAATTTACCTTATTGAGGTAAATGAAGCTACTGAATAATACCTCAATAATGCCAGTTTATGAAAATATGCTTTAAAAACATAGGATCAACTTTCAACAAGGGCACCATGTCACACAAATGCACTCTGTTGAAATTACAATTTTCTATTATTCACCATTGAATAAAATTAATGTCAAGAAAAAAATAGAATATCTTAACCATATAAAGTATTCAGGATAGGCTATGTGAATGAGGTCACATTTACATGGATTTTTAAGGACAGAAAAAGATTTTGATGTGTGATACAGAAAGATTAATCTATTAACATGTTTATTTATCCAACAAGCACTTATTAGCACCTGTGTACTCAAGCAGCATGTTCAGCACAATGAAGACCTTTTCAACTGCTGTTACTAAATTTCCAGGCTGGACTTAATAAATTTGGTCATGGCCAAGGAAATTCTATTCAAAATTTGGCTGCCATTCACCCAGTCTTCCTACTTACTAGCTTATTTGCATACTTATTTTCCCATTGTAGGAATAAGGCACTACATTTAAAAGCAGCAAATTACGTAATATATTTACATGTAAATCAATATGCAGTTACATGTATGTGATCAGTATTCATTTGTTAAGCATATTATCCATTTTGCAACTGCTATCTTGAGTACAAAGTAAAACTATGAAACTTTGATTACTCTGAGCAAATAAACCTCTTAACTACCTCGGGATCCTATTTTCTCTTTTGAACAATTACAAGTAGAATAACCATGTGATTTATTGTCCAACTTCTGAAAGTGATGGGTGCTCTTAACTATTTTTTTTCTGAGATGGAGTCTTGCTCTGTCACCAGGCTGGAGTGCAGTGTCACAATCTCAGCTCACTGCAACCTCCGCCTCCCCGGTTCAAGCGATTCTCCTGCCTCAGCCTCAGGTAGCTGGGACTACAGGCGCACGCCACCACGCCCAGCTAATTTTTGTATTTTTAGTAGAGATGTTTCACCATGTTGGCCAGGATCGTCTCAATCTCTTGACCTCGTGATCCACGCACCTCGGCCTCCCAAAGTGCTAGGATTCCAAGTGTGAGCCACCACACCCAGCCTGGGTGTTAGTACTATTATGATGGGTCAACAGTACTAAACCAGATCTGTCCCAGGAAAACAGGGATGTACAGTCACCCCAAGTTTAGGGAGTTTTGTTTTGTTCTAAAGTTACAAGTATAGGTTTCTGAGCTCTACTCAGAACTACTGAATCAGAATCTCTACTGTGGGATTTGGGAAGCCTTAGACTGTAAAGTGATATCATTAAAGACTCTTCCAATTCTACGTTCTACACTTAATATGGTAATTTTGAATATAAACTGGATATTGAATGATAGGGAATTATTATTAATCCTTTTTTTTTCTTTTTTGAGACAAACTCACTCTGTCGCCCAGGCTGGAGTATAGTGGCACAATCTTGGCTCGCTGCAACTTCCGCCTCGCAGGTGCAAGCGATCTCCTGCCTAAGGCTCCTGAGTATCTGGGATTACAGGCATGCGCCACCATGCCTGGATAATTTTTGCATTTTTAGTAGAGACAGGATTTCTCCATGTTGGCCAGGCTGGTCTCAAACTCCTAACCTCAGGTGATCCACCTGCCTCAGCCTCCCAAAGTGCTGGGATTATAGGCACAAGCCACCATGCCTGGCAAATATTATTAATCTTTTATGTAACAATGATGTGATTATATAGGAGAATGTTCTTATTTTTAGGAAATACACATAGCTGCATTTAGGGGTGATGTGTCATGATATCTGAATCCTCCTTTCAGCTGATACAGGGAGCACACACATACATACAATCAAGCCTGATAGTGGGTATATACATGTCCACTGTACTATTATTTCAATTGTATGTATGCTTGAAATTTATCATAATAAAACATTGAGAAGAAAAGACTGTTAGGGAAAAATATTTGTATTTATAGGTGAGAACACATTATTGTCGCGAATACAACTTAAAAGAGCTATGACCAAAAAGATCTCAATTTAAGTAATTACTAAAAAAGAATCAAGCCTGTAATTTCTCTTCTTGGAACTTGGAATTCTTTCTTTCGGTTTTTTTGTTTGTTTGTTTTATTTTTATTTTATTTATTTTATTATTTTTTTTTTTTTGAGACAGAGTCTTGCTCTGTTGCCCAGGCTGGAGTGCAATGGTGCGATCTCGGTTCACTGCAACCTCCACCTCCCTGGTTCAAGAGATTATCCTGCCTCAGCCTCCTGAGTAGCTGGGATTACAGGTGCCTGCTACCATGCCTGGCTAATTTTTTTTTTGTATTTTTCTTAGAGACAGGGTTTTACCACGTTGACGAGGCTGGTCTCGAACTCCTGACCTCAGGTGGTCCATCCACCTTGGCCTCCCAAAGTGCCGGGATTACAGGCGTGAGCCACTGCGCCAGCCGGAATTATTTTTTAAAGAATAAAATTTCAAAGATATTCACTGCAGAATTGCTTAAAATAGTGTTATTTCTGCAATACTCTGAATGTATAACAATAATGGCATGAATTATGGTGCACTGGTACATTCAACGAGGAATTATTACACAGCCACTAAAATAATTAGTATTAGGCATATATTTTAAGACTGGGCAATGTGGTTCACACCTGTAATACCAACACTTTGGAAGGTTGAGGTGGGAGGATTGCAAGACCAGCCTGGACAACATAGTGAGACCCCTGTCTCTACAAAAAAAATTTTAAATTTGTCAGGAACAGTGGCAAGTACCTGAAGTCCCAGCCACTGAGGAGGCTAAGATGGGAAGATCACTTAAACCAAGGAGTTCAAGGCTGCAGTAAGCTATGATGGTGCCACTGCACTCCAGTCTGGGTGACAGAGCAAGATCTTGTCTCTAAATATAAACAACCAACCAACCATTGACCTATGCTGCTATATAGATGCAAAAAGAATCCAAATCTATATCTATGCTTAACTACAAAACATTTGTGGATTCATGTGGACAGAACTGGAAGTTTACATGGAAATGCTACCTATTTGAAAAGCGGTTTTTCCCCTTTATTTCATTTTTTCTTTATTTTGAATTCTGCCAATGATTTTGCGTAATAGTAATGTGTTTTTTTAATGGTATGGGAAGAAATCCTTTATCATCTGACACCATATAACAGCTGCCTAACCACACAATGTAGAAATGAATAAAGATGGCTCAGAAATAGAGTGTACTAGTATTAGTGACTCAACTAGTGACCATTATGACAAATGGAATAAAGTTTTGACTGATTTACAGGAGTTTTAAAATGCATTTTATATTGAGTAGTTATTTGTTTTCTTAAAACAATTATTGTATTGAACTAAAAATAAACTAGGTAGTTTGTTCACATAACAAATCTATATTCAAAGACATGCTTACAAATTTTCCACTTAGTCCATTTTTCTGTTCTCAGCATTACTACAAATGCCTCATTCTGTCATCACGTTGAATTCTTTAGCATCTTCTATATCATTTCCAGGGGCATCTCTGGGAAGTAGTGATGCCTATCTTCCCTCAGAAGCAAACTGATAACCCCAATGTACCCACAATTCACACTTATTCCCTTCTCTGAGGTGTGCTGCTTTTTGGCACATCAGAAAAAACACACTACTAGGATTGGAAAAACTAAGTTCTGGGCCTGGTTAGGTCATAAACTACAGAAACCTTATGTCATATATCCTTCCCCAGTTTGGGGAAGTTTGTTTCTCCACTACAAAAAAAAAAAAAAAATCATATTTCCTTGGTCTTTTGTAGTCCTTTACTATTTCATTTATCTTTATGATAACCCTTAAATTCAAGCAAGGCAGCATTATGCTCATTTTATAGAAGAAATTCAATCTCAAAAAGGATATAGTCTCCCAAAGATCCCACAAGTAGTAATATATCAGGCAGAGCTAAACTCACACACTCTTACTCAAGATCCTAGTACTGGTACATGCTGTACTAATAAGTTTGCTAAAATGGATGAAGCAGCAATTTCTCAGGTCCCTTCCAATGATCCTGTTCTCTGCTTCTACTTGCTATTTTTTCTCTCTTCTCTCAACTAGTATTAACATCTGAAACTATGTATAAAATCCCCAAATTTCATTTACCATGGTTTTTTTATTTAATTATTCTTTAAATTTTTCTAGTTCCATGTTAAATCCAGAGAAATTACTTTTTCGAAAGTTTCCACTATTGCCTCCCTCTCTGAAGGCCATGGGACTTACCTATTTATCAAAGCAGAAATTCCCAACATTTTGTAAACGCCACTAATTATTTTTTATAACTGTAAAGGCAATTATTCCATACTTAAAACCAATTCAAAATAAAATAAATCCTCAATACTTCTTATTCCCTGAGGTAGTAATTTTAATTAGATTCTATTGATTCGTTATTTTCTCCTATGTGCCTTTATTTGGGAAATATTGTTAGTCTACCTTACGATTGAGTCTCTTTCCCTAACAACAAAATGTCAGTCTTAAGAGTCAGGAAAGCTTTTACTTTCACTATCACATATGAAGAATGAACTAAACACCTAACTTGGAAAGGAAAACTTAAATGAGGGATTCAGGACACTTCCCAAGGGGTCTTATGACCAATTTAAAAGTTGGTGTGATGTGTCTAAAATAACAAATTAACTCTTTTACTTAAAATAAAGGTACAGATGCGTTGATAGTCATGGTAACATGTACATATGAAATATGCCTAAACCAAATTAAAAGAAAACAAAATACGGTCCATGGCAATCTTGAAAATTCAGGGAGCTCAATAAATATTAAGAGTATGCTCTCACAATGAGAGCATGAAACACTTGGTAATTAACATAATTTAATATGCAAAAATGAGAAAATATACAGGATGAGGGATAAGGAGTACACATAGGAAATTTTTGTGATTTTCTTCATTTTGATTTTATTGCTTTCTTGTCTTCAGGAGGGAAGATTTTGACTTCAAAAGTAACAAAATATTTAAGAAGGGAATTCACATCTTTCTGTTCTAAATTATATTCTTGCACTCTTTTCTCAGCAGTTCATGTTTCTGGATAAAGTTTATGATTACTGAAAAGTGTCATTGTTTCTACAACAGAAATTTTGCCTTTGGGAATGCTCTTAATATTTATCATATCAAAGTGATGGCCTTTCGGCAATCTGAACTCCTTTGGCTCCTGACGTGTTTCAGTAGTTTCCACCTGCACGGAAGACAGAGGATCTTTGGAATCAACATACACATATTTTAGAAATGACAGCAGCTTGTCATCTTTACGAGCAATCTCTCCCTTAATTTCTTGATAGACTCTAATCCGCTCTGACAGGAGGCTGTAGGTGGAGGGGTGCCTGGGAGCGGGAGAGGGCTTCTTGTTGCCGATTTCCCGTTCGCTCGGTTCTCTTGAAATTCCTATCCCGCGAGTCACCGCAGCCCCCATCTCCTCATAACGTGGTGCCCTCGGTTTCACAGTAACGTATTTTTTTAAAAAACCAGTCGTTGTTACCTTAATTTGGTCCCAAGGGTTGTAAAGTTAAGTTTATAATTCGTTGAACAACTAAGTAAGATTTAAGGCAACTCAACTGATAGCTGCATACCTAATTTCGGATATCCATAGAATTGTTTTGTCAACTACAAATACAAGCATTAAGTGTAAACTGTGTTGCAGAAAAGTACTCCAAGTATCTTAGGAACACCCACCGCAATGTGTGGGCTAAATGCACACGTACAATGATAGCAGAAATAATACCTGTCATATAGGACGGGCATGTCAGCCTTTTCTCCGCGAAAGGCTTCTGAGCCTAAGCTGTCTCTTACTTTCACCGGAATGAGACGCTTCCGGAGTCCCAAGCAAGGGAAGAGACTGCTCCCTCACCCAGGAGGTTGGAAACTGCTCGCTACGAGCGCAGTTTCTGACGCCCTTTGGCTGAGACCCGCAGCACCTGACAAAGTCTCAGTTGCTAAGTTTAGTTGCTAAGGCACCAACCGCTTCGGAGGAAAAGGGGGGTGGTGCAGTCTCTTTTGGAGTCGTAGCGAATCATCTAGAGGTCGAGATAATTGGTTCCGGCAGGAAACAGCTCCTCTAAGAGGGACGGGAAGGCGGAAAGAAGCTGAGACTGACGCCTCTGAGCCGCGGAGGATTGTGGGAGGAGGTTGTCTCCAATTTCTCCTCCCCCTCCCGGCCAAGATGTCTGACATGGAGGATGATTTCATGTGCGATGATGAGGAGGACTACGACCTGGTGAGGCGCAGGGAATGGAACTCTAGGGGTGGAGATGTGTCTAGTTTTCGGGTTCCGGTCTGGACCGGCCGCGGCCTCTCCCCGTAGAGCTGTGCCGTTTCCAGCCTCTCTCAGTGCAGTGACAGGACTGGTTTACCTCCTCCCCGTTCCCGCACCGGGCCCGGGCCCTGCTTCTCCAGCATGGGGGAAGGGAGGTCAAAGCAGGCAGCGAAGAGGGTCCCGGGCCTTGCGCTCCGAATCTGAGCGCCTCTTCGGTTTACACGGATGCCCCGGCCCCAGGCGTTCGGTCTCTGTGCCTCATGCCTCCCCACGGCGCGAGCCGCCTCGGTGACCATGCTGCGGTGTAGGCCCTGGCTTTGCGCTTTTGGGCCCAGCGTTTGGGCCCCCACTTCTTCACACTTGAACTGAGCGTTCAAATGTGCGAAATGCTAGGAGAAGTCTGAAAACTGGGGGGTCCTTACTGCTCCCAGGCCTGACCGCGAAACGCAACTTGTGAGTCTCCTGGAGACGTAGCTTAAATAGTCTTGTCCAGGGCCAGTTTTGGTCCGAGGTAAGTGTGTAATGGAGAGTTCAGAGCAAGGATAACTGAAAAAAAGGTAGTTGAACTACTTTTTCAGTTCTTTATAAAGAAAAGCTGGGGAGGAGGTTTTGCATGTGGTGTTTTTGGGGGACGGGTGTAAGGTAATTGAACCCATAGCTTTTCCCTTAGAAATTTTCCAGTATACAAAGTTTAAAACAGCAACAGCATAGAAATAAAAGAATTTATCTGACTGAATGGAGATTTTTAAAGATTCAGAGCTTCATTTATTAATGGATTTACAAGTTTGAATAACGTTTGCTGTTCAAAAACATCGTGTGGAAACTCTGAAAATTATCTTGACCCAGAATTCACGTCAACTTTGCTTTTTTTATTTTGGGGGTATTTCATATGGTTCTTTTATGGTGATGCTGCATTATCATAAAGTTACAAAATAGATGTTTTGGGACGTCTGACTCATTTTAAGTGCCAGAGATTGTCAAAATATTAATACATTGTTTTGAATTAGTCTATAACTTCCTGTGTGTTTTCAGTTTTTTGCATTTTAAAAATAAGGCACACTTTGCAAAAGGGAGAACGGAAATTCTCGCTGTTATCTGAAAGTCATAGTAGAGATTTTTATAATTTTTAAAGTTAAATGTGGTTTCGCTAATAGTTATGGTCTCTACCTTACATTTTAGTTTGTGCAAGCCAGCTGTAGGCAGTGACTTCAGTTCATTAATATGTATCTATCCATTTTTACTTATTACCTGTTTATTCATATTACAGGTGTTTTGTTATTATCAAAATGTTTCTTTTAAATGTGCTTGTGTTTTTTTCATTGGTTCATAGTATTTTGTACATATTTATGGGGGGTTTTGTTACATGCACAGGATATGTAATGATCAAGTCGGTATTTAGTATATCCATCACCTTGTGTTTTTATCACTTCTGTGTCTTGGGAATATTTAAAGTCATCTCTTCTAGATATTTTGAAATATAAAATACGTTTTAACCATAGTCACCCTCCCCCGCTATCAAACATTAGAACTTATTCCTTCTATCTAACTGTTGGTTTGTACACATTAACCAATTTCTCTTACTTCCCCACTCCTCTTTCCCCCCACACCCTTCCTATCATTCTACTCTCTACCACCATGAAATCAACTTCTTTTGCTCCCACATCTAAGTGAGAACATGTGATAATTGTCTTTCTGCGCCTGGCTTATTTCACTTAACCTAAATCTCCAGATCCACGTTGCTGCAAATTGACAGAATTTCATTCTTTTTTATAGCCAAATAATATTCCATTATGTATATATACCACATTTTCTTCATCCATTTATCCATTGCTGGACACTTAGATTGATTCCCTGTCTTTGCTGTTATGAGTAATGCTGCAGTGAACATGGAGTGCAGGTATCCCTTTAATAGACCTATTTTCTTTCCTTTGGATAAACCCAGGAGTGGATTGCAGGATCTTATGGTAGTTCTACTTCTAGTTTTTGAGAAATCTCCATAATGGCTATACTAATTTACATCTCCATCAACGGTGTAGAAGAGTTCTGTTTTCTCCACTTTCTTGCCAGCATTCTATTATTTTTGGTCTTTTTGATGAATAACCATTCTAATTGTGGTTTTGATTTGCATTTCTTTGATGGTAGTGATATTGAGCTTTTTTTTTTTTCATGTATATGTCGGCCACTTGTATGTCTTCTTTATTTATTTACTCATGTGTATATTTTTAGAGATGGGATTTTGCTGTGTTACCCAGGCTGGGCCCAAACTCCTGGGCCCAACCAATCATCCCGCCTCAGCCTCTTAAGTAGCTGAGACTACTGGCACTTGCCACTGTGCCCAGCTGTATGTCATCTCTTAAGAAATTGCATTTGTATTATTAGTTTGTGTTTGTAGATGTTTCTGCTTATCTCCTTCCTAAACAATAGTCTGTTGGATACATAACTTATTAGCGCTGTGATTAAGTTGATCATCTTTGAGAATGTAATATAGTAATAGCAGTGAGAATCTTTTTGTCTCATGAAGTACCCGATTAACTTTTGCAAGATTTTTTATTAAACATACGATGTTTTAACTTGGCCATGTTTTCCCAGCCTTTTAGGGCCTACACTACATGAGCAGTATAATGAAGTTGAATATATAATTGCTTTAACTTTTTTTTTTGAAACGGTGTCTCACTCTGCTGCCCAGGCTAGAGAACAGTGGCACAATCTCAGCTCACTGCAACCTCTGCCTCCCAGGTTCAAGCAATTCTCCTGCCTCAGCCTCCTTAGTAGCTGAGATTACAGGCGCCTGCCACTATACCCGGCTAATTTTTTGTGTTTTTATTAGAGGCGGGGTTTTACCATGTTGGTCAGGCTGGTCTCGAACTCCTGACCTCAAATGATCTGCCCCCCCCCCCCCCGCCCCCGCCCCTGCCTTCCAAAGTGCTGGGATTACAGGTGTTAGTCACCACAACCAGCTGTGTCTTAACTTTTTTATGTCTTACAGTAAGATTTTGCACTATTACATAATAAAATGAAATGTTGGAGTTTTCTTTTGGGTTTTTTTTTTTCTTCCCCTAGCTTTCTATTAAATAACTCTTCCTCCACGATCTGTCTCTCATCAGGTGTCTAATTGTAAAATTATTTATGATTAATTTACTAACAGTTAAAACTTTTGGTGGCATAAAATTTGTTTAGTAATTTTTCATTTCCTTAAATCATATATTTAAAAAAAAAAAGATTAATGAAGGAGATTACCATTTCCTGCTTACCTTTTGCCAAAAGAGTTTTTCTTTTTTAAAAATACTTATTTTGTCTGGGATTTTTTTTTTTTTCTGTTTATTAGTATTTTTAAAAATCTGCAGAATTGACTTGCTTTCTCAAGATTTATTTTTATAAAATATGTATTTTTTTTTGGAAAATTGATTATCACCTCGTTTTAGTTGAAGTGTTAACTGAGAGCCATGCGTATTGCTGACCACAGTGATACTCAGCATATCTTTATTGGTCGTCCATTGATATATTTTAACACCCTAAATCACTTTGTTCTTCCCCAATCTGGTAGAAATAGGTAGTTAGGATACCACCTGAAAAATTAACTCTGTTTCTAAAACTGTACTGTTTTCACCCAATAGAGTAAATAATGATTTCTGCCCAAGAAGGCTCTAAAATAAAACAAACTTTTTTTTTTTTTTTTTAAAGAAAGAAGAAATGAATGTAAAAGAAATTCAACATAGATGTATGGTCATGTATTTTCTAAGATCTGTTTGATTTTTAGAGGCAGAAGCAGGCATTTCTAAACATAGTAATCTGTGGTAGGCGATGGTGCTAATAAATTACATTTAATGCAGTGCTAATTTTACAGGTTTATAGATTATTTGGTGATCCATGATACTAAATAGTAAGCATAGTGCCATTCATTAAGTAGTTAAGGCCATTGATAAGCTGTTTTAATTCCACAGTCCAATCGTTCTACCATGAAACTTCTAATAATCTTTTTAGAAAGGATTTAAGACAAATTGACTTTATACCAAAAATTATTCTTCAGTAAGTCCTGTTATATGTAGGGTATTATATATTTGAATATATATATATGTTTTTTTGAGGTGAAGTTGTGCTCTGTTGCCCAGGCTGGAGTGCAGTGGCATGATCTCGGCTCACTGCAACCTCTGCCTCCCGGGTTCAAGTGATTCTCTTGCTTCAGCCTCCTGAATAGCTGGGACCACAGGTGCCCGCCACCATGCCCAGCTAATTTTTATATTTTAGTAGAAACAGGGTTTCACTATGTTGGCCAGGCCGGTCTCGAACTCCTGACCTCAGGTGATCGACATTCCTCGCCCTCCCAAAGTGCTGAGATTACAGGCGTGAGCCACCATGCCCAGCCTGTATTTGGATATAATTATTTAAATGTATTACAAGGAAAACATTGTCTAAAAGTTAGAATAATTCCACTTGGTTAAATATATGACCAGCTGTGAGCCTCATTATATTCCCCTAGTCAAGCTCATAGTTGGGATTAGGGAATAAATGTTTCCTAGTATTGTTTTTCTTGTCTTAATATATAGCAGTTTTATTTATTTTTTTAACTTTTAGGTTCAAGGGTACGTGTGCAGGTTAGTTATATAGATAAGCTCTTATTACAAGAGTTTATTATACAGATTATTTCATCACCCAGGTACTAAGCCAAGTACCCAATAGTTATTTTTTCTGCTCCTCTCCCTCCTCCCACCCTTCACCCTCAAGTAGGCCCTGGTGTCTGTTCCCTTCTTTGTGTTAATGAATTCTCATCATTTAGTTCCCACTTGTAACAGAGAACATGCAGTATTTGGTTTTCTGTTCCTGCATTAGTTTGCTAGGAGTAATGGCCTCCAGCTCCACCCATGTTCCCATTATTTTTTATGGTATAGCAGTTTTAATGCTCTGCATTTTTACTACTTTTTCTTTTTTGTATGTGTAGTGGGGAGGAAAATGAATCTTAGCTACAGGATCTCTTATAGACTCTCATATTTGTCACCCTTTTAATAAGATCAGTAGAAAGATGGTGGTCAATTGCCAGTGCTATGTACATAGTGAACATGTATCCAGTATAAATGTTAAGTTCCAGAAATGTCAAAGACAGTATAATCCATATTATCCCAATTTTGTTAGGTGGGAAAAATATAGAAAAATGTCTGGAAATATCAATGGTTTTAATTTTTTTTTTTTTTTTTTTTTTTTTTTTTTTAGACAGAGTCTTACTCTGTTGCCCAGGCTAGAGTGCAGTGGTGCAGTTCTCTGCCTCAGCCTTCCAAATGACTGGGATTACAGGCGCAAGCCACTACGCCTGGCTGATTTTTGTATTTTTAGTAGGGACGGGTTTCACCTTGTTGGCCAGGTTGGTCTCGAACTCCCGACCTCAGATGATCCACCCACCTCAGCCTCCCAAAGTGTTGGGATTACAGGTGTGAGCCATCGTGCCCATCTGGTTTTAATTTTTTTTAATTTGTTTTTGTCTGGCAGACTTTTCACAGGGAACCTATATTGCTTTTGTTACTGGGGGTGGGCAGGTTGCAGGGTGTAAATGATGAGCAAAAATGTTACTTTAGAGGCCAGAGAGTGACTCTATCACTCTTTTTAAAATAAATAATACATGCACATGGTTCAAAACCAGAAAATATAAAAATATGTGCATCAAAGTTTTTTCCTGCATTCTGTTCTTCATCTGTCTGGTTCCCATTCTCGGTAGATAACCAAATACAGATTCTTATTCATCCTCTCTTTTTTTTTATTTTTTTAACATTGATATAGCATATTATAAATCTTGCTCTGTGCTTTTTAATTTATCTGAGAGATTATTCTGTATTAAGTATGCAAGGCGCTTACTTTTTTTATGGCTGCATTGATTGTATGGATGTACCATCCTTTATTTAAACAGTTCTGTATTGATAAGAATTTGGCCTGTTTTCAATATTTTGAAAAAACAATGTGCAGCTTATTTTTAAAAAATAAGCTAGCCAGATTTTTTCCTTTTTGTAGATGTAGTTGAAAATTAAGAGTCAGGTTTGATAAATAAGTTGAGCCATTAAATTGTATGCTGCTGTTTCAGAATACAAACACACGACTCTGGTGAAGTTGGTTTTCTTGAGGATTTCAGAAGCATTACTTGTTGTAATCCATGTCAGTATCATTGGAATTTTACTGCACCTTAAAGGTACTACTTCGAAGAAAAATATTGATTTGGAACTTAAATTGGCAACTTTTCAAAAAGGCCTGTTGTATTACCTCATTAGTGTACCTTGTATAATGAAATTGGAGAGGTTCAAACAAGGATAGCTAAAACAATGGGAGACAACTTTTACATGCTAAGAATAAAATAAAGTTATATACATTTAAGTAATAATAAACTTAATGATTATTTAATAAGCATAAATAAATTCAATAAAAAATAAACTTAAGACTTCACTGGCAACTTAAATCTGTAAACTACAACTATCCAACAAAGTGAATTTGTACTTGTACATTATATCCCGAAATGAACATATGGACCTTAGTGAGAATTAGAAACTTCCTACAGGGTTCAACCCCCAAATTTGACACAAGAGGAACTAAAGCATAGAGAATGAGTGATTACCTAAATTTACAGGACAAATTGGTGGGAGAGTCAGAACTAGAGCCCAGGTTTTATAGTAGCTCTTTTAGGATGCTAAAACACAAATGTGACTTTATGATAGCTCTACTTGGGAAATATAATTTGAACACTGAAAATTTAGGACAACTTTTTTTTTTTTTTTAAACAGTTTAGCTCTTGTTGCCCGCGCTGGAGCGCAGTGTCACTATCTTGGCTCACCGCAACCTCTGCCTCCCGGGTTCAAGCGATACTCCTACCTCAGCCTCCTGAGTAGCTGAGATTACAGGCACGCGCCCCCATGCCCGGCTAATTTTTTTTGTATTTTTAGTAGAGACAGGGTTTCTCCATGTTGGTCAGGCTTGTCTTGAACTCCAGACCTCAGGTGATCCACCCCCGCTTAGCCTCCCAAAGTGCTGGGATTACAGGCGTTAGCTATCGTGCCCAGCAGACAGTTGTTTTGTTTTGTTTTGTTTTGTTTTTTTAATTCTAACTTCATAGTTAACAAATCAGCACCCATTAACTTGTGTGAATTTTTTTAAATGGATAACTTTTATCAGTAGCTAAACCATAAATGGCTACCTAGGATTCGAATCATGTCTGGTTTTTAAGGATAATGAAACACTGCCCACACCTCTTAGTGTGCCCAGCATCTGGTCAGCTGTTAGACAAGGCTCGGAAAGCATTGTTAATGGTAAGTGTTGTTTTCCTCAAGTACATTTCTTAGGACTTCTATTGGCAATAGATACAAGAGTAAGTAAATGAACTATGGAACTGATCCTGTTCAGCAGTAGCTACATACCTGATACAGTCAAAATTGACCCTGGCTGCTGTGTGTTGTGTTATTTTGGAATGTTTACCCATCTTTTAATTAACCAAACACTAAGCCTTTTGTGATATCCCAGGCTGTCGGAATACACAGATGAATAAGAAAGTTCCTGCTTCTGAGAAGTTCACAATTTGGCCTGTTTTAACATACAGAGCTCTATGGTAGAGAGATGCATGTCATATGGAAGCATGACGAAGAAAAAAAATTTAGTTTGCTAAGAAGAGTGATGCTAAGATGAGTTAATGAACACATTTCCCAGCAGTATTAGGGCAGGGAAGTATCTTAGGAGAAAAGCAGAAAGGTTGTTAGGAGGGAAAATGGTTTAGAATTCTAGCAAAAAGAGCAGTTTATGCCAAAGCAGAGATTTAAAATTGTGTGATATGTTTGAGAAAGAGTAGATTTTGGTTGTGTGGATGGATCACAAATTGCTTGGGGGAATTATCAGGACATGAGTAGGTTGAAACTATTATTGACCTTTAGGGGTTTTTTTTATTTTTAATCCTTTTCCAACTGTTCTTGTAAAACAAGTGCTTGTTTATTTTTCATATATTAAACTCTTCATTTGTTTTTAAAGCATTCTTTATATACTAATTAAAATTTCACTTTCTCTTCTGTTAAAAAAACATTTAAACTTTTACAAATTATTATCTCTTTTTCATTTGACGTAACTATTTCAGTTTAGCAATACTTACTCAATACTTCTAGATTTCCTATTCTGAGTGATGGCATCATGTGTTACCAAGCCTTTGATAGTCATTATGGATCACTTTATTTTCCTTTATCTTGTGCCCATATGGGCACTTTTATTTTACCTCCCTAACATTGTTTAACATCTTCTGTGTTTATTCCATCATTTATTGTGTCCCCTGCCTTTTCTCCTCATTCTACTTCTTGGGATCAGGCCTTCACAGCTCCTGGCCAGACTTAAGATTATACAATGGACTACCTCATTGCTACCAGAGTACTCTTCCAGAAACACAAATCTGATTATTTCCTTGTAAAATCTTTTAGAGGCTCTTTATTGAATCTAATCTCCTTGCAAGATTTCTGTTGTCCTCTTCCTCTGTTCAATACCAGTTCATCTTTCATCAACCCTTTACATAACATCCTGTGCTTCAGCCCAAACTGTTCATACTGTTTCAAGCTTCCTTGCATTTACAGATTAATTGCTTTATTTCAGCTGCCCATCCCCATTGCTGGCGATTCCTATTCATACTTCTGTACCTGACTCGGGTATCTTTTTCCTTCCTCTCACTCAGAAGTAGTTGATTACTCCTTTTATACCTGACTCGGGTATCTTTTTCCTTCCTCTCACTCAGAAGTAGTTGATTACTCCTTTTATACCTGACTCGGGTATCTTTTTCCTTCCTCTAACTCAGAAGTAGTTGATTACTCCTTTTTGAGATGCCAGTGGACTTAGTATGTGTGTCTATTATTTATTATATTATATTACAGTTTTGTTTGCATATCTCTTCCTTAATAGACCATGAGTACCTTGAGGGGAAGAGTTGTTAATTTGAATTTGTGTGAGCAATAATTAATTGCTGGCATGTTTTAAAGATCATGATTGTTGAGTATAAATAGTAGAAGCACCTAAACAATAGAATTTTTCTTCCAAAGACTTCAAAACATTAGTTTGAAAAATTATGCCTGTGTAATAACTGAAGAATAATTTGCAGTAGTGCACAGCTTGTGATAATTGATGCAGTGGGGTGCAAATGATGGATTAGTGATGTCATGATGGCTGGTTCAAGCCATACGAACATGGCATTGCAGATCATAACAAGGGACTGCCTATTTGTAGTCTATCAGTAGAATATCAGTTGTGCCAATTCTCATGTTTTTTTATATTGTAGCAGTAACATTTGTTTTAAGAGTTGAATTGCAATTATGCAAGAACATTATACATGCCATTTCTTAATCCATATGATATGAAAAACCAAAAGAATATAGTCACAAAATGTAGAGGGCTGAATCAAATCTTGTCTCAGTCATTGTTTTGTTTTGTTTTTTGTTTTTTGTTTTTTGGAGTTGTAACATCTGAAGTTTAGAAATCTCTATCTGAAATCTACCAGGTCCCAGAAGTTACAGGTAACTAGTCTTATTATAAGTATTCCATGATTGAATGACAAGACACTGTGTGAGAAATGACAGGAAATGTCAAGGATCCTGTTTTTAACAGTGTTATAATTGGTTCAGTAATTTCTAGATAATTGAAGTTAATCTCTTCCCTTTCTAAAATACTGTTTCTCATTTGCTAGGAAGCTCCAAAACACTAGTCCTACTGTTGTCATGTATACTGTTCAGCTTCTACTTTCCTCTTCTCAAAACCTGACCTAATTGTTTTTTCTAATTTGTTTTGAGCCAAGAAACCAAAAATAAATGGACTCTGAATTTTTACTTTGTGATCAACATAAATCAGGAATACTTTTCATTTTACTTCCAGGTTCAAGGCTGCATTCTGAAGGTTTAGGTTGCAAAAAAAAAAATAATTCTCTGGTTCAGCGAGCTATTCCTCTATCTTTTTCAACAGTGTTAAGTGAAGTTTTTATTTTAGTTATTGTATGATAAATCATATATGGTAAATCCATTTGTATTTGTTCCAACTTAATAAAACAATTAGAAAAGAGCTGATTTCCAAAAGCATAGAGTGGGTTTTATAGCTGTGATTCTTTACTCCAAGTCTTCCCTAAAGATACTTAGGCTGAGATCTGAAATGATATGCAGTAGTTAACCAGATGAAGAGAGGTAGAGGTAGAGGTGGAAAGAAACAGGAATAACACATAGAAGTGGGAGAATTTGGCACTTGTTAAGGCCATTGAGTTAAGGCCAGGATGGCTGCAGCAAAGTGAATGAGGGAGAATTTGATAGGATATAAGGCTGGACGCTGGAGTCAACTTTTGATTATTTCGCTCTGGGTTTTAAGAGGAATGGGAACCATTTTTGAGGAGAGGAATAAGATAATTTATATTTTGTGAGAATTATTTCACCTGCTTAACCATGAGGATATTAGAACTTAAAAAGGAGAATGAGAAGGCTGTTAAAGTTTGTGGAGAGATGAAAGTAGTTGGGTAGGGTAGGGTGGTAGCAAGCAGGGGGTTTGGGAGTGGATAGATTTGAGGTTTATTTTGAAGGTAGAGTCAATAAGGACTTTTATGTTCCAACAAATAGTTGCCTTCCATTGTTTATGTTGTTACTACATGTACTATTCTCTTTATCCTCTCTCGTTTTGTCTAGCGGGCAAACTTCCATTTATCTTTCAAAACCCAGCTTTGAAGCCATCACTGTCACAGCATCATTCTGTGTATGGTTGGCTTGTTCATTCTTTACTAATTTCTCTTTTTTTAGCTTGATCAGTTTCTTTGTTGTCAAGCCTAGATTACAAAGGTTAAGAAGTAAATGAGTAATTATGAAACTTACTACCTAGTTTCATCAAGTGATTTTCATATGTTAAACACAACGGAATTCCAGGTCTTAAATCTGTAAGACTGACAGACTCATGTCTTCACACGAGGAAGGAATTATCCTCCAGAGGGCGCACATTACAAAGCCACTCTTGATTACTGAAAAATTCATCTTGTGTTAATGTATTTTTGAGCTTTCGAATAACTTATACACAGCATACCTTTCTTCTCTCCTATGCTTTTATGAGACTGTAACATAATTTTTCATAAATATCTCATAAAGAAATTTGTTACCTGTATTTGGATTTAGAAATAACTATAAAACTATTCTTGTCTTTTTGTGTTTGTTTCCAGGTACTATTCTTAATTTGATATAAACTTGCCCTTTGTAATGACTTATAGCTGAGAAGGAAATAATCTTTATCTTATGACTCATAAGATAATGATTTCCATTACACCAATCCATGTGTATTTTGTAATCCTCGTTATTAGACTGAATGTCCTGGAACTGTGTAAAACTCTTGTTTACGCTACAAAATAGTTGTTTTATTCCAGTTTTCCCTTCTGCCTCGTTTTTTTCCACTAAGAATTGAACTCATGTAATGGAAAGTGTCATAAAATTATATAAATCCATTTTGTTTTATTTATTTTGATTTGTTATAAAGCTGATTAACATTAGTATAAACAGCTGTTCTATAGTGCACATAAAGCAAATATTCTTATTAACATAATTATATTTAGTGCTAGATGACTTTGCCATGTGTAGATTACCATCCTAGCTAGTTTTAAACCATGTTACAATAAGGAAATTTAGACTTGGGGAATAGAAAAAATTATAGAACCAAAGATTAATAGTTAGAACACATCTACATTAGGTTTCCCTCAGATTTCATGACCAATGAAATGACCAATGTAGCTTAACCACTACAGAATTGGGGTCATTAACCAATATTAGGTTTTTGCTTTCTTCTTTTATGTTGATTCTGTAGAAATTTTAACTTTCATCTGGAAGAAAGAAATGATTATATTCTGTTATACACCCTCTTCCTTTCTTCAACCCCTGGTTTTATATAACTGTTGAATATCAGTGGCATTTTATGTATGTATTCAAGGTTGTTTTGTTTTGTAAAAATACGTGGTCTTTCTGTCTTAACAGCATTCACTTTTTACATTGCTATGTGTGGGGGTTTTTTTTTTTTTCTTTTAATATTTCTTTCTTTCCAACACAGGAATACTCTGAAGATAGTAACTCCGAGCCAAATGTGGATTTGGAAAATCAGTACTATAATTCCAAAGCATTAAAAGAAGATGACCCAAAAGCAGCGTTAAGCAGTTTCCAAAAGGTTTATATTCTTTTCCGTTTGATTCTGTGTGTTAATTTTTTTTAATGATATACTAGAACAAATAAGTCCAGGTGATTTTATCTCAGAAATGTGTTTTGAATACTTAATTATCCTATCAGTTAGCAGTAGGCAGCACAAGCAAATGTTTCAAAAGGGTTATCCTGATGTTTTTTCCAATCAAGCTGTCTATGGAGCAGGGCCATTGTCCTGAAAAGCTAGAATGGTTCTGGCAGAAGAACCACCAACATGGTTGGTCAATAGGTATTATCACTGCAGTCTTGTTTCTTTTAGGGGTGAATCACACAGTTGAGGTTTCGTTATTATAAATAGCTTGATTTCTTGACTTACTGTTACACTTACGGATTATTTTTACCATAGGTTGATTATTCGGGGGAAAAAATATTTCAGGAACTGTATAGTAATCAAGAAGTAGCTCTTAATTTTCCTGATGAAGGAACTTTAAGCTTGCTTAGCCTTATGTAAGCATCTTACAACTTGTTTTTTTTAGAGACTTAAAAATGACATTGAGAAATGGTGGTATCCTTGGGGAAATGTTTTTTATGTATATAGTATAAAATTAATTCAATACTTACACATTGGACATCATTAGAAAATAATATGTTAATATTAAGATAAACTAAAAATTTCTTCCTCTTTTTTAGGTTTTGGAACTTGAAGGTGAAAAAGGAGAATGGGGATTTAAAGCACTGAAACAAATGATTAAGATTAACTTCAAGTTGGTAAGATTTGTTTTGAGGGGAATTAAACTAATGAAATAAATTTTTTAGGTAAAAACCTCATTACAACAAAGTACTATTGTATCTTCTTTTCTTAAGTACTACTTTGGGTGTGTTTTTATATTTAGTCTACTTTGCAGTTAGAGCTATAGTAAATACTAAGTTAAAAAAAGAAGATTCTTCATAGGATACAGGAGTTTTCTATTTAAGAAAACTTATTCTTTTAGATGCATTTACAGTATTGGGCTGCTTTTTTTCCCCCCATTCTGTCACCCAGACTGAAGTACAGTGGTGCGATCTTGGTTCACTGCAACCTCTGCCTCCTGAGTTCAAGCGATTCTCCTGCCTCAGCCTCCTGAGTAGCTGGGACTACAGGCGTGTGCCACCATGCTCAGCTGGTTTTTTGTATTTTTAGTAGAGATGGGGTTTCACCATGTTAAGCAGGATGGTCTCGATCTCCTGACCTCGGGATCTGCCCGCCTCGGCCTCCGAAAGTGCTGGGATTACAGGCATGAGCCACCATTATTAATAGATTGACTTTTCCACAAAGGATTAGTGTTTACTTTGGAGTTTTAAAATTCTCCTGTGTATTATAAAGGGTTTCTCTTCCATTGACTAAGGCCAAAACATTAGCATTATGCTTATCTCTTCTCATTGTCTCTTACCCCACAAATAATCCATTGGCAAATCCACGTGGCTTCATATCCAGTATGACTGCTACTTACCGTTTCTACGTCTACTACTCTGGTCCAAGGCACCGTGATTTCTTACCTGAATTATTGCGATAGCCTCTTAACTGGTCTCCTTACTTTCATCATTACCCTGCTACAGTTCTCCACAAGTAGCAGAGTGATCCTTTTAAAATGTAAGTCAGATTGTGCCATTCTTTTGCTCCATATCTTCTAGTGGTCCCCATCTCCCTCAGTAAAATCCAGAACTCTTACCATGACCTACAAGTCCCTATGTAAGCTCATCCTTTGCTGCTGTTTTATTTGCTCCGTCACTGGCCTTCTTGCTGTTCCTGAAGTCATCCCAAGCACAATCCTGTGTAAAGATTTGTACCTGCTGTTTCTTCTGCCTCAGAAGCTCTTTGTTGTAACCATACAGGTTTTTTCTTCATTTGATTCAGGTGTCTGCTCAAATGGCACCGCTTATCAGGATGGCCTTCCCATGACCACCCGATATAAAATAACATTCTTCCCATCATCACTTAAATTTCTTCTTTGCTCTTTTTCTTCTTTGCATATGTCACCATGTGATCTATTATTTTTTGCCCCTCTTCACACCACCCCTCCCCCCAAGTAAGTTGTAAGCTCCATGAGAGCAGAACTTTGTTTTATCTGTTGTTATATTCTTAGAACCTATAATGGTTATAAGATGATAGGACTAGGTACAAACATGAATCTTAGATCACTAAAGGAGAAGAAGAACTTTTAAGAGAAAGATAAAGTTGAAGCTCAGATTAGCAGGGAGTGAAGCAGTTGGAAGGTTCAGAAACTATGGCAAATAGAAGAATAGCTGATATGTTGCCACTTTCCTTTTCCCCTATTTTTGTATTTCCCATATGATATGTTTCCTGTTCCTCCCCATTAGCTTCTCTATCCTATCTGACTAGTACTTGTTTCCAGGTAACATCTATTAATCTTGTACCTCCTCTTTTTGAGGTATTCACTCTGGTATCGTTTATCTCACCTTTAATAGGAGGGGCAGTCCATGGCATCTCCTACAGAAGCTGTTCACAAAATGTTTTTGTTCATTTTTTCCCCAAAATATATCAGAATAATTGAAAACACGTTAAATGTTATTAAGTATATTGTATATTGCATTTAAATCTAGTTAAAGAATGAAAATTATCTGCATTATATTTACCCTTTCTACTCCTACTGCTCTGATACTCTCAAAACATTTCTATGTTGCCCAGAGCCCCTGTGCTTTCTTTCCATTTTTTGTTTGCAAGAATATTAAACACAAACATTTACTGTATTCAGATTAATAACTTAGAAGGCTGTGGAAGAAGCACCAAGCGTTTCAAGGAACAGAAATTTGTGATTAAGCAATCATAGTGACATTAAGGGCTGAATGTTTAACTCGTAGGTTCTGTGATTTGAGATAATACCAAGAGTCCCTATAGAAATTCGCTATTTTAATGTACTAGCAGTGGTTTCGTTTTGTATCCATTTGAACACTGTGTTACCCTTAAGACTTGGTTTTGCCATTTTACCTTGAGCAGAGTGGGTAGGAAGGAAGGGAGAGGGTTTTTTGCATTTAATGTTATTTTGTCTACCTTATCTACGTTTTGTTTGCTGTAGCAGCATCTGTGAATAAGTTATGGTTCACAAGAGTGATTTCAGCTTCTGTACCTGCCCCTCATTTTCTGATTGGACTCAGAGTAGGACCTATGTTGTGTGTAGTGATTTTAGATAGTAAAAAGTTGGAAGAGTTTACTATCAACTGCTCTGGGACCAATTTACCTACTCTTCCTTCAGTCTTTAATTATAATGTAATTGTTTTTTGAATGAACTATAAATTAACATAAGGAGATAAATTCAAAACTGCAACTTTTTTTTTTTTGAGATGAAGTCTTACTCTATTGCTCAGGCTGGAGTGCAGTGGTGCAATCTTGGTTCACTGCATCACTGCAACCTCTGCCTCCCAGGCTCAAGCTATCCTCCTGCCTCAGCCTCCAAGTAACTGGGACTGCAGGCGCATGCCACCACACCTGACTAATTTTTGTTTTTTTTGTAAAGACGAGGTTTCACCATGTTGCTCAGCCTGGACTTAAGCGATGCTCGTAGCCTCTCAAAGTGCTGGGATTACAGGAGAGAGCCACCAAGCCCAACCAAAAACTGTAACTTTTTGCAAAACTCCTATTTCAGTGCCAAGGTACAGCTTCAAAGTTAGGATAGTCGTATTTCTCTGATTTCCCTTTTGCTACAAGATATGTACTGTAATGTGGATTTAGCAGCTCACTGACAGGATGTTACCTATCATTTACCCCCACATGAAACTTGGAAACAAAAATGGTTATATATCTATATATATTTCCATAGTTCTATCCTTTTTTTTTGTCTCATCCACCTCTACTGTTTTCTTTATTGTAATTCAGTTCTTGCTTAGAAGGTTTCAGGGATTGTTCTCAAGTTTTCTAGTTCTTCATGCTGTGCCTCCGGGCAGAATATATTGTCATAGGCAAGATAATTACAACATTATTAGTTTATTCCTCACCCTAATAAATACATATGTTTAATTAGTCAAGGAAAGGAGCATTTGTATCTGCCAGTGCTTCATGTCTTTGATTAAAAAAAATAGAATAGAACTCAGGAAAAAAAGAGATTAATAGCAGTTGCAGATTGTGAGGATTGTGGATGCAGGTTATAAGGTTAGACTCATAAATTGACTTACAGGATATACTTAGGACTGGTAAACCTCTCCCAGAATAAGTCTCAGTACGCCTTTATTTTTTAGACCATTCTTGTTTCCTGGAACAACATCAATAGTACAAATACAAGGAATAACAACATTAACTGTATCTACTGTTGAGTAGAACCTTAGATGGGGAGACTTTTCTTGATATGAAATTAGTATTGATGCTTGAAAAGATTGTTTAATTTCACATTTTCATATATAGCCAGCCAGTTATAGGGAGAAAAGAAACAAGTAACTCTTACTGCAGAGCTTCCTGAGGAAGGGATAAAATTACAGGGGAGAATATAGCTAATAACCTGTATAGCAGGTACCCAAGGCATTTGAAAACTTGGATTTTGGTCGAGTGCAGTAGCTGACACCTGTAATCCCAGCACTTTGTGAGGCCGAGGTGGGCAGATCACCTGAGATTGGGAGTTCAAGACCAGCCTGACCAATATGGAGAAACCCTGTCCCTACTAAAAAACAAATAATAATAATACAAAATTAGCCGGGTGTGGTGGCACATGCCTGTAATCCCAGCTACTCGGGAGGCTGAGGCAGGAGAATCGCTTGAACCTGGGAGGCGGAGGTTGTGGCGAGCCAAGATCGTGCCATTGCACTCCAGCCTGGACAACAAAAGTGAAACTCTGTCTCAAAAAAAAAAGAAAAAACTTGGATTTTATTTGTGTGTTTTGGCTTATGAATATTTTAGTAGGTTTATGTTGTACAATGACAACTTCTGAAATTTGGAAAATTTAACAGTTGTACTTGTTTTATAAGCTAACTTTATACATTTGGTTTGAGTAATCTAGTCATTTCAAATTTAAGATAATGTTTATAATGTTCCTGTCATACATAGTTCCTCTTTTACAAAACTATATTAGGAACTATATGAACTACATTTCATTATGTAGTAGTGTATTCTATAACCTTAATCATGTGTACATATTTTAGTACCTAAATTTGCATCTGATAATTCATTTTTCTTTTCTTACAGACAAACTTTCCAGAAATGATGAATAGATATAAACAGCTATTGACCTATATTCGGAGTGCAGTCACAAGAAATTATTCTGAAAAATCCATTAATTCTATTCTTGATTATATCTCTACTTCTAAACAGGTTAGACTCAATTTTCCCCTCTTAGCACTGTCAGTATGTTTATTATTTATAGTAAGGGCTTTGTTCTTTACAAATGAAAAGACCTAGAACTTCTATTTAAGTAGTTATGCTAGTTATTAGTGTGCTTTAAAAATGATAAGTACTATTTTCCTGGTTATATTACTGATTATATAAAAGGTAATAACTCCAGCTTGATCTCTTTAAATAATTGCTTCAGATACTAAAATCTGTAAACAACTTTTCAGACTTTTGTTAGACTCCTATACAGTTGCTACCACGGGTCCTTCTAGTGAATTCCATTAGCACTTCAGCTAGCCATTCCGAGGTGTTAAATACACTGAATCACAGGTTATTTGTATGGATTTGGATATATTAAAATCTTTGAGAAGTGCCTGTGCTCTTATCAGTTAGTGTTTGGCATTACTCAACAGGTGCTCAGTAAATGCTTCTGCAAAGGATGGGTGGATAATGAAAGAAGAGCTACTGATGAAAGAAACTAAAGAAGGTATTGGGAGTGATAGTGCTTTCATTATGAGTCTAGATTTTGGTTGTTAAGAAAACCAATGATTGTTTTATATATTTTTTTGCAAGATAATTTTTAATTGGGTCATTTGGTCTTATCCTTGTAAGCAGTATAGTCCTCAGTTTTAGTTTTTCATCCTCGTACTCTGTGATATTTGGGTACAAGATATAGTCTCTATATCATTTAGTATTTCTTAGAATATTTGATTTTTTTGTACTCATGATCAAAGAATGTTCAGATCAAAATCAGCCTCATTTAATGTCTTTTCTACTAAATGTCATTTTTTTCAGGCAGTTTCTATTCTTTATATTTAAATTTTATGTAATGCAAATAGAGGAAGGTAAACTTACATGTTTTGTTAGAATATTAACACTTAACGACACTAATTCTAGAGTTAAGTTATATATTGTGGAGCTTTCCTAAAGTGGGGAAATGTTTTCCAACTCTTAAAAACGAGTGTCATCAAAACATATTTGGTACACTGTTTATAAATACTATGCCAGTAATTGGAGCAAGGAGAGGGAATCGAGTGATTTTGAAACTTCAGGACTGCATGCTCTGTGTGCTGTTATATGTAAGGTTTTTGTCTTTTGAAAGTAACAACAGATACTGGGTGGGCGGTACTCAGTTCTATTCAATATGCCATCAGTAGTCATGCATAAATACATGGTGTTTTCTGAAAATGTGAAATTTTCCTGCTCTTACAGTCGTCTTCTTGATCCAGTTAAGCAGAGAATTAGATATTCAAACAAAGGCAAAGCCAGAAGTAGGGAAAGAGGGTGGGCAGGGGAACTTAACAAGATGTAAAACAAATAATGATTTCCATGAAAAAATGCCACACAGATTGGTGAATTGGTGGTGATTAGACATAGCTAAAATTATACTAGACTTTTCTTTCCACACACCTCCATGGTTTACCAGTGACTTAAAAGCTATGCAGTTGAGTTACTTAGACACATTTATAGAAGAATTTTGAGGGAAGGAGCTTATTTGTTTCTTCACCAGCATGCTTAGTGTTTGCCACATTGTAGGCTCCAGATAAGGGTTGAGTGAATAAGATATACACTGTTAATAACAATGCAACTAGTTCTATGTACATTTCGTTTACTGCTGTTAATATGAAATGAGTAGCTGATCTGAGTGGAGTGGTATTTACAGCTAATTGAGCACAACCAGTTACAGATTACTTTGTTCCTTCTCCACTCCTCTGCTTCATTTGACTAGCTTTTTAAAAAGTAAAATAAAATACAGAATGAATTATTAGTTTGGGAAGGACAAACGTATACTATTACAGCATGAGAACTTACCGCAGTATGTTTATATGGGGAAATATTTTCTGGGTTTTATAAAACAACCGATCATGGCACTTGTAAATTTGGTCTGTATTTTGCTTCAGTTTGTTAATTTTTTGGACTGTAGAAGACATTCAGTAAGATACAGATAGTGTATCTTATGTGTATTAAAGTTCAAAGATGCACTTTTAGTTTGTTCAAATTAACTTTATTAACAGGTACAAATTTGCTGTTTACAATTATAGAATTCTGATTTTTTATGTCAGATGGATTTACTGCAGGAATTCTATGAAACAACACTGGAAGCTTTGAAAGATGCTAAGAATGATAGACTGTGGTTTAAGACAAACACAAAGGTAACAATTATAATTACTTACACTTTTCTTTTGAAAAGTGGGTGGGTGTTTTTAATAAAGTCTCCTGAAGATACACATCTTCTGTTGAAATCTTGATTTTAATAAGTTTGCTTTCTTGCAGCTTGGAAAATTGTATTTAGAACGAGAGGAATATGGAAAGCTTCAAAAAATTTTACGCCAGTTACATCAGTCCTGCCAGGTAGCTTTCCCTTATTTTTTTCTGAATATTTCTTCATAATAAAAGTATAATGAATAATTGTATTCAAAATATTGTTTAGGGATGTTTTTGTTTAAGCATTATCCCAAAAATAAAATTTAGAAAATAAGTTATAAAATTACCTTTTTTTTTTCTTTTTTTTTTGAGAGAGGGTCTAGCTCTGTCACCCAGGCTGGAGAGTGTAGTGGCGCAATCTTGGCTCACTGCAACCTCTGCCTGCTGGGCTGAAGCAGTCTTCCCACCTCAGCCTCCTAAGTAGCTGGGACTACAAGCGCACACCACCATGCCCAGCTAACTTTTTGTATTTTTTTGTAGAGGTGGGGTTTTGCCGTGTTGCCCAGGCTGGTCTTGAACTCCTGAGCTCACGCGATCCACCCACCTCGGCCACCCAAAGTACTGGGATTACAAGCGTGAGCCACCATGCCTGGCCCCTCAATCTTTATTCTTTGTGTAATGAGGTACCAAGTATCAATAAACAAACAGGCCTGTTGTAATACTTGACTATTATATTGATATGTAGTTATATACCCTATGAAAACAGAGCCAGGATATTATAAGCATGTGTAATAAAGATATTTTTATATTCCGATTTATATGAATCCTAGCAGCATTGTCCAACAGAACTTTAAGTGATACTGAGAATGTTCTATATCTTTTGTCCAATATGGTAGCACCAGCTATGTGTAGCTATCAAGCATTTGAAGTACGGCTAGTGTGACAGGTACTGAGTTCTTTATTTTCTGTAATTAATTACTTTAAATTTGAAAAGCCATATGGTCAGGACAGAATGGCTCTATAACTTTTTAACCAGGCTTTCATTTTATATTCCCTGTTTTGTCTTAACCAAATACATCATTTCATACTAGTTTAAATTGAATGTGGAAATACTGCTTTAAGTATTTTTAAACTCTTCCAGTGCCGTGTACTATTTTTTTTCCAACCCCTCCCCACCCCCGCCACCATGTAGTATTTAAATGATATATGTGTCATTTCTGTGAATGGGAGAAATGATCAAGAGACTGTTCTAAATGAATCACCTGCAGATACTCAATAGTTTTGTAAAGCGGATTAGTCACTTAGGAATTATTTCTTGTCTACACATTGTTAGGATGCTTTAGTCTGATTCATAACCAACTGGAGGTTCAGTTCCCTGTGAAATGGAAATGTTGGAGCAGCCATCTCTGAATGATGGAGGGTCTTTCAGTATGTATATAAGGAATTTGAGAAAATCCTTTGAAGAAGTTTTGCTTTAAGAACGTAAGAAAAATGCTATCAGGATGGTAAATAGCATTATATTACTTAGTACTTTGGTGGAAGTATGTTCAGGGAAAGATGAAGGATACTCTAGATATATAAATTGTTTTGTATATTGTATCTTTTACTCTGGTTATGATTCATTAGTAAATAATTAAACAATTTTAAGTTTGAAGACCCAATAAACAATAAATTTTGGCTTAGTGTATGTCAGTGTGAGATATTTATGAATATCTTACTGCTGATCATATTGCTATTTTTCATGGCCCACATTTCGTGGGCTGTTGGTCAACTTTAAAGGCATGCTCAAATGTCAGCACCTTTTTGTGATTCGTGTGACGTCCTCCAGGAAAGTTAGTCCCCGTTTCATTCTCCTGGGCACTTGGTTTATGCTTCACCTAGTCATTGTCATTTATATTGTAATTTATCTACTGACAGATTAATCTTCTACTAGAGTGTGAACTTTTTGAGACCAAGAACCTTGGGATTTTTAACTTTGTATTTCCCGATGATAGACCCAGCGCCTGGCATGTGGAAGGGACTTAGGAAGGGCTTTTTACTTGAATAAGTGGTTCTAAAGCAGTTGTGAAGATTTGGGGAAGACAATAATAAATCTCCTAGATAAAAACATAAACATTAAAACATTTCATACATACAGCAGTCCCCCCACCCCTTATCCACAGTTTGCGTTCCTCAATTTCAGTTTCGTGTGGTCAGCTTATTTCCTGTGGTCTGAAAATAAGATATGTTGAGAGAGAGAGAGATCACATTCACATAACTTTTATTGCAGTATATTATTATGTGTTCTATTTTATGATCAGTTCTTGTTAATGTCTTACTGTACTTGATTTATAAATTAAACTTAATCATAGGTATGTATGTACAGTAAGTTTTCACTTAACGTTGTTAATAGGTTCTTAGAAACTGTGATTTAATGTTGTTTTGTTCAACACCACATTGATGAGGGGAAAAAATGATTTCATCGTACATTGTTTTGCTTAAGGCCATGGTTTCCAAGAACCTATCGACAGTGTTGAATGAGGACTTACTATATAGGAAAAAACATAGTACTATACATAGTTTCAGACATCCACTGGAGGTCTTAGAATAAGGAAGGACTACTGTACAAAAAACCTTTGGCTACTTTTTCCTTATCTAATAACTAAAAAGTGGAAAGGATGTGTTAGTTTCTTTTTGGCCATTACAAGTGGTATTCTTAGTACTGTAACTTCCAATTAAAATTTGTGTTGCCTTTTCACATGGAAATAGTATTATAAATGTAAGATTTCCAGGCTAATGCAAGTAAGAATTACTGTCTGAATTCTATCTTGTCTAAAGTTAAGTATTTGCTTTCCTAGACCGATGATGGAGAAGATGATCTGAAAAAAGGTACACAGTTATTAGAAATATATGCTTTGGAAATTCAAATGTACACAGCACAGAAAAATAACAAAAAACTTAAAGCACTCTATGAACAATCACTTCACATCAAGTCTGCCATCCCTCATCCACTGATTATGGGAGTTATCAGAGGCAAGTTTGGTTTGGAGAGGGTGGGCAGTGGCATGGGGAGATATCAAAGTGTTTAATTAAACTCTTGCTTTTTAGAACTTCAGTGTATACCTTGAGGCCAGTACTCTTCAAGTTATAGAATTTAAAAACTGAGAGGCACTGAAATAGTTTTCATTTGGCCTTTATGAGGTGGTCAATCTTGTTATTACAGAATGAAAATGTCCTATTTTCTCGTGTCTTATTCTTCACAGAATGTGGTGGTAAAATGCACTTGAGAGAAGGTGAATTTGAAAAGGCACACACTGATTTTTTTGAAGCCTTCAAGAATTATGATGAATCTGGAAGTCCAAGACGAACCACTTGCTTAAAATATTTGGTCTTAGCAAATATGCTTATGAAATCGGGAATAAATCCATTTGACTCACAGGAGGTACGTATGTTTTAATTGTTAATTTCTCTTATCAGCTATCTGGAAATAAATGTTATTTCTTTTTTAAAAATGTTATTTCTTTGTACATATACTTAGTTAATTTTTTTCTTTACTATGTTTAGGCCAAGCCGTACAAAAATGATCCAGAAATTTTAGCAATGACGAATTTAGTAAGGTAAGATTTTATATTTCAGTTAAGGTAAATTTCCTTAAAGCAGTTCATAAAGGAGCGAAAGATAAAACTTTTCAGAACTCAGTTGATATTCAACATTTGCCCTTTTGTATTTTCTTAGAAAAGTTAGTAGAATTTTTATTTTCTGAAGTTATTTACATGCTATTTTCTGTAGCCACAAGATTTTATAAAGTATCTACTACTTAGTTTTCCTATTATCTGTGTGTGTGTGTGTGTCTGTCTGCGCACACACACATGCACCTGCGTCTTTCAGTGGAAAATTGATTGTGGATGTCTTAAAATGTTATTTCACAATGGTACTGCCTATACCTCTCTTAATCCAAAATGAAATTATGAACTAGTCCAAGATGAGTCAAGAATTTTCAGTAAGACAAGACAGCATAAGCATATTTCTTTACTCATATATTTTCTCAATGACAAGATGGAAGTATTTTTAAAAATGTTTACAATGGATAATTTTCTGAGGTGGAGTGTGGGGTGGCAGAAGGGTCGTACTGGTAAGAAACCCAAGATTTATTGAATGATTCGTAATGATGGTTAACCACTGAAGAACCTACCATAGTCAATTAATACTCAACAAAATTATGGAAGATAAGACCAAACAAAAAACCTAGAAGAAAAGGCCCATTTTTGCAAAAGGAATTAGTGAGTAAGAGAAACTTTCCTCCAGGCATAGAATAAATGGAACCCAGGGTTTTTGTGGGTTTTATTCATTAAAAAAGTATAAGAAATTTACCAAGTTTCTTCAGGTCTTTTATTTTAAGTTGTACAGCTGAGTTTTACCACAGCTGGAAAAATGTAGTTAGGGACATGAAGCAGGGCTTTTTTTTTTTTTTCCAGATTTATGTAAATAATGTAGGTGACCAGAAGTTCTATTTATAGTACTTTTTCATTGAACAGAAAATACTATTAGACTGCAAATTATGGGTCACCTACATATAAATTGTATGTACTTGGAGAAAATAACTTATTTCATGATATTAAAGTTCCTGTGTAAAATGTCCTCATTTAACTTTTAAACCTTAATTTTGGCTGCAAAAAAAAAATAAAAGGGTTTTTTTTAGAGGGACTAAGAACAGTTGGGAATTAAAAACCTAAGTTACCACATTAAATCAGTTTCTTTATTGTTTACTAGTTTATTTTAATTTGGTTGTTGAATTAGTTTACTTTTAATTATGATGCTTTTAATAAAGATGAAGAAAACTTCATCTTTATTTCAGGTAGTTTATTTCATTCACATTTGGTCACATTAACTAAGAACCAAAGTTGTTTATAATGTTAAATTGCTGAGCATCAATTTAGAAAGAAATATTGAGGAAAAGCTTTACCCTAGACATTTATATTTTATATAAATTAAATTGGCTAAGTACGTTAAAATTGGTTAAAGGACTGATTTATCAGAACTTTATCTGACTTACATCAGAATATATAATGATATTTATATATTTATTATATCCAACTACTCCAGTGAAGCCACTGTATTGGAACTCAAAACTTATTTTAATGGTAAATTTTGACCCACATGATGTGACCCATGGTGTCCCACAATTTTTATAAGATGTTTTTTTTAAAAACCCCGCTTAAGAAATGGAAGAATGTCTTACAGTTAAAATACGTATGTATACAAATATAAATGTTTATGCAAGTGTTTTCAATGCTTGAATATGTCCTCCTATATAGTATATTACAGCAGTGTATTTGGGGTGGGTAAGAAAGTAATGCTTCCTAATTTTATCTTCCTAGTCAGTTGCCAGGAGACTAGAGGAAAATAATTCCTGTTGAAGCACTTGAATCACCTGCCCCTAACATGAAGTTACATTGGGACCCAACAGATGGAAGCACTAGCAGAGGGCGTGCAGAATAGCTGATGATACATATAAAGCAGACAGTGGTGCCATATCCAGAAGGTTGGATTCTTCCTTCTCAGCACCTTTAGCAATCCCCATAGAGCTTTACAGAATTATTTCAAGAGGAGATACTAGATACCTCAGAGAATTATGACTATAAATCAGCCTTTGGCCTTCTGCAACAGAGGATTCCATCACTCTTGACTTTATGTGTACACCTAGTTGGCACTAATTATCTGCCACTGATGTCTCTGCTTTATAGCTCAGTGGGATTTTAAGGTTAGAGAGATTTGAGAAATGTTCCTTTTGAAAATTTTGACAGTTGCTGGTAGCTTTCTAGAATATAAAAGTTAGGAAGCTGCATTTTCTGAATAACCTACACAGAGGATATACTTTCTTATTTGAAAGACACGGCTATACCCGTTCATGTAGTAGTGTACATGAAACCCAGTTCCTTTCATTATGAACAATTAGGAATTAAATGCACAATTTCATTTGGAAACATCAAACATTAAATAGTCGTTAAATGTTTTATTGCCAACTTTTAACAAAAGTAAGATATTGAAGTGATTTTAATTAACTATGTATGAATATAGTATATAACCCCAAAAGAAGATTTATTTAATCTATCTTTTAAAAAACCAAAAGCATGAAAAGGAAATTTATATTTTTTTGGCAGAAGGATATGTGTGCTTGTTTAACTCTGATTTCCATGACAGAAAGTATAACATTATTTAGATTTTTGCATATGAAAATTGAGAAACAGGCTCTTTGAATTATCTGATTTAATACATAACTTCTTCATGTTTGACATAATTTACACTTTTTGTTTTTCTATTAGTGCCTATCAGAATAATGACATCACTGAATTTGAAAAGATTCTAAAAACAAATCACAGCAACATCATGGATGATCCTTTCATAAGAGAACACATCGAAGGTATGTTCTTTCTGCCAGCTGGATTCTATTACTTTCTTTGCCATTGTCAAACAAATGCTTCTTAATGAAGCTGCATGGCATTAAGCTGTTTTTCTTCTGTCTATTGCAAAGTATAGATATGTTTCTAAATGCTGTCATTGGCTGGGATATTCCTCAAAATTATGAAGCTATTTAAAGAAATTAGCCAATTTCATATTAATATAGTCAAGTTTACATATAATGTCCATTTTGTTTAAGGTAACTGTCCCTTTTTAAAAAAATCTAATATAGATGCTGTTGCATGTTTATTATTGATGCTTAGGTTCAAAGTTAATTTTTAGGGTTTATTTTTGACAAATAAAAGTTTTGAAAATATCCTGCTATAGATAATGCTCAGATGTATGTACTGTGAAAGATAAGGTAACATTGTGAAGGTTTCATACCAGTAAGTGAATGAGGTTTTTAGCAAGTTATGTCGAATTACCAAAGACTACAATCATCTCTTTGTTCTTGAATCTCTTTTATAGCTCCAATTTTCCCACCTATTATTGAGCTATTTGAAGGTTTTTAAATGACCATTTGGAACTAAATTTCAGATGCATCAGAAGTAATGTTCTGTTGTTCCCCATCTTCCTTTCTCTTTTAATCAACAGACATTTGAAAAGTTCTTACATGAACCTAGAATGATACTGCAGTTTATAGATATAGAAAAATGTAGAATCTTTGTACATGAATTTCAACCTGGTTTTTAAAAATTTTAAGACAAAACTGGAGGAAATTGTAAACACATTATATGAAATATAGTACTCTAGGTTTTGAGAGAGTCTGAAACAAGGAACTTGGCTGGCTGATATAAATCAGAGCTTCTTAAAGTATGTTAACTGTTGAGGACAAAGTAGTGTAATATTGAGAAGGCAAGATAATATTTTAGTAGACTGTCAACATCAACAAAATCAAGGAGGTGGGAACAAGAAGTTATGGGATAGGCAGTAACTGATCATACTGTGCATCCATTGACCCAGGTATTTTAAAATCTAAACACTTTATATCCTTGCCAAGCAGGAAAATGTATTTTGAGAAGATAATTAGGAGTACATAATGATTCATAAAGATATCATACAAACTTAAATAAAATGTTACTTTAATTTTTTGTCTTTCAGAGCTTTTGCGAAACATCAGAACACAAGTGCTTATAAAATTAATTAAGCCTTACACAAGAATACATATTCCTTTTATTTCTAAGGTACTTACATTCATGGATTTTAATGGTGTTTATAATTTATAGTTATAAATGCAGTATACCAGTCTTCCATTTATGAGTCCCTCTAACTTGGTAACATTTTATTATAATAATACATTTTTAAAATTAAACATAAGGGCTTTACTTTTAATTTTTTATTTATTTTTATTTATTTTTTAAGAGACAGGGTCTTGCTCCATAGTCCAGGCTGGAGTACAATATCTGTTCACAGACACAGTGTGGCACACTATAGTCTTGAACTCCTGACCTCAGGCAATCCTCCTACCTCAGCCTCCTGAGTAGCTGGGACTGGGTTTTACTTTTAATGTGAATTTTTCTGTTTTCTTGGGATAAATTGAGTTAACAGAAAAGAGCCTTAACATTGTAACAAAGAAATTAGGGATCACTAAATTTCTTTTTAAAGATACTTTCACCCTCAGAGAAAATTTGTAGGGGAGAGTAGTGGCTAAAATGTATAATTGATGAAGGATTAACTTCAACCACAATAAAATTGTTGTAGGAATATACTTCAGAAGTTAAAACTTTAAGTCTTTATCAGAACTGTGTTCTTGGAGATATTTTGAAGTGATAATGTAATATGTTTAAAAATCTTCTTTTCACTAATTTTCCTTTAAGTGATAGAAATGAATTAAAATTAGAATGATTATGTAAAATTATGAAGTCTTTAAAGTGTTAATTAGTATGTAACAAGTCTTTTGTCTTAGGAGTTAAACATAGATGTAGCTGATGTGGAGAGCTTGCTGGTGCAGTGCATATTGGATAAGTAAGTACTTTACTATTTCTTATCACAAAATGTTTGGTACCATAAGTTTTGAATAATAGTGACAAAGGTAGCAATTGGATTATTGATTATTCATAAAAAGCACCCTTGTATTATGGTTTTCTATTAGAAGAGTTATGTATGTGTGTGTGATGATTTTTGATGAATGGGCATATTAAACACATCTCAGAAAAAGTTCTAAATGATTTTTTGGAAGAATTTCTTATATACAGCCAAAGAATTATTTAATGAATAGTATTTGTGTATGTTTTTAAGTATAGGGTATGTGGTACATAACATTTTTGAAATTACATCTTTCTTAAAAACAGTACAGTGCTTAAAGCTTCACAGGTGATATTTGCCTTTGATTAATTGGATAAATCTATGCCTCATGGTTCTTTCAGTGAAACTGATGAAAAGTATCTGAAATCTGGTTTCTGTCTGGAGTTTGAATAACACAGTGAAGTTAAAACTAACACTGAACTCATTTAATGTAGGCAGCTGGTTTTTTTTTTTTTTTTTTTTTTGCATTTGTTGATACTATATTTTATGAAACATTAGTCCAGAAACTGTGCTTGATGAAAGTCTTTTGTAGACACATCTTATTTATTTATTTCTAGCACTATTCATGGCCGAATTGATCAAGTCAACCAACTCCTTGAACTGGATCATCAGAAGAGGGGTGGTGCACGATATACTGCACTAGATAAATGGACCAACCAACTAAATTCTCTCAACCAGGCTGTAGTCAGTAAACTGGCTTAACAGAGAACAAGCTTTTACAGACGTCCTTAAGGCAACAGTGCAGAGATGTAATCCTTAAAAGAACTGGGAATGGCAAAACTACTGTCGGTTGATGTGTCCTGAAAATTATTGGAGTTATGGCAGAAGTGCTTTTTTGATCAACTGGTTTGTGTTTTGCTGCTGCATTTATCCCAAGAAAAACAGCTTTAATCTCCAGAAGAAAACCAAAATACCATGGGATTTATGCTGTATTGACATCTTGCCCTAAACATACAACATCATAGTAATTTGTCATGGGCAACATGACCAGAGAGAAGATTTTTGTCATGATTTTAAATACACTGACACGCTACTGTTGGTTAAATTTAAACATGTTTTACCTGCAGAAATTCTCTCACAAATAACCTGCAATAACTTGAAATGCATACCCTTTTGAACACTTCCTTTTCTCATGTATAAATTAAAATGTTTGCTGCATTTTGCAAAATGTCAATTCTCTAAAAATGTGTCCGTATATTTCTGTACCTGCAGTGTAGTAAAGGTTTAGACGAAACCCCATAATTATAGTGGCATACTGTCACTTAGGTTTCAAGCAGCAAAATAAACAGTGCAGCTCAGAAATTGTAGTTTGGTTCTTGATGTGTTTTTATTACATTTGGAGTTGTTATTTTGTTTTTTAGTACCTTCGAAATTTCAAATTATTTTATCTTCAGTTAATGATTTTAAAAAGCCTGGGGGCAAATAAGCTGGTTATTTGCTTTCAAGTTTTTAAAAGTAGTCTTTATCAATACAGTAAGGAGAACTACTTTCTAACAAAACACTTGCATAGTTATGACAGTGATGCTTTAAAGGAATAAAATTCTTTTTTTTTTAAAGAGTGATATTCCTTTTCAAAAGAATACTAACTCTCAGAATGTTCACTTTAAACAAATATGCCAGAACATAGACAGCTAAATGAATGTTACTCTGAATAGTGATCATGCCGGAAGGTTATTTCCTAATGCCAGCAATCTACCATTGCCCAAAACCTGCTGGGTTTACTCTTTTAGAATTGCATTCAAAGTTAATTTGTCACAGACACTATTTACTTTATGATTATACGTTGTTTTAAAAAATACAGTATTAGGAAGCTTGATTATTTTTAGTTACCATTATTTGGCACCAAGTGAAAGTTTCCAAAACTTCCACCTAACTTTGAGGTAATGCAGAAAGTATACAACTGTCTTTGAAAGCAATCCCAAAAGAGTTTTAAAGGTTTTTTGAGCAGTGCAGTATACTTAGGAGAATGAACTGTGGCCTTCCAAGGTAACAAACTACCTTAAAGGAACTCAGCTCATTTGAATGTATTGAGTTTTGGATGTATTTGTTTCATTTTTTAAAAAGTTCACATTATTTTATAGTGTCGAAAGGAAGAACTAAGATTAACATAATTTCTTTGGTTTTTCTATTGCTTGTTATTATGTAAAAACTGGGTGGCAGTTCAGAAGGAAGATTGTTGTAACAGAAGAGTGACAACCAAGAATTTTTTGATCATTAAATCAGATTTTATAAACAGTGGAAGGAGCATGGACTTAAAACAAGGCATGCTTATTCGGTTTTGTCAAAATTTTACGAAAATATGTGATATATATTTATACTAAAACTATATAATCCTTAGATTTAGAAAAGCAATCAGTTAATGTCTTTAGCAGACTAAAGCAGTATTAAACACAGGTACAAGTTGGAAATTGTAGAAAACGGAAAGAAAACAAAAGACAAAATGTCTATGGTAGGGAATAAAAGAGTTTAAGATATTATAAAATTATGTGTATTTTCTTCTCTTTTACATAAATCATTTGTGAAAAGTGTGCTAAACTTTTTTTACAAGAGTGATATTAATTAGGATTTATTTTTCAATATAATTTGGAGACCCTTTGTTATCCAAATAAAAATGATGAGTTTCTGTGCCTGTATTCAAATATGTATGCATGTGATAACCCTTGAAAGCTAAAGCCCTTCTTAACTTTGAGTTGATGGAATTAGAATTCGAAGGATTTGAATGAAATGATTTGACCTTTATCCTCCAATTCTTGCAGTGCCCAGTTCTCCTGTGCTATCTTTGCTTTGTACAATAGTGCATCTTCCACTTTCTAGAGAGAAAGCATGCACTTGTTATTCTGTGGAAAACTGGGCTAAATATATAACAGTATCCAAAGTTATACCGTAATAATTTATTGTAATTGTGTATTACGTAGCTTTGTTTACCCAGATATAGGTGCGTTCTTTTTTTTCTGTTAGTCATCTGTGACTTCTGTTCTGGAATACAGGTTTTTAAATATATCTTAACATCTGACTAACTTAAAATAATTTATTCTTCCCTTAAAACATTTTTCTGTGTTTTTGTGCATCAAATATTGTAGAGTTGAAATCTTAGAGATTGCTTATCAAAATATAAATTTAGGGGAAGTTAAAAATCGATTGGCAAATTTGTTGCATTTATTCACTGATTAAATCTTTTCCACTTTTGTGAAAACCGTACCAGTGGTTTACATCATATTGTAATGTGTTCATCTCATTTTTCTTTTTATCCCTCAACCTAGCTAAAAGTTACTGCAAAGAAGTCTTTGGCTGCCACAAGTAGATGCTGTCTACTACAAGAGCTGGATTTCCATTACTCTTTCTTGCTCTTACATTAAAGTTGTTGATTAAATACTTTTTCTCCACATCTTAATGTAACATAACTGATTTCTTTTTAAAGATGAGTGTATATGTACTAAGTAATGCTCTCATTACGTGAGTAGCTTCTAACTACAGGCTGATACATCTTTGAAGAAAACTGAGAACCTAATATTTAAGTGAGGCCTGTTTTAAATGAGCTATGCTGTGGGTGGTACTGTTTGTTACCTTATGTAAGACTTAGGTTTGTCTTAGACTGAAAAACTCTTAATATTTAAAATATCCATGATGGTAGAAATTTTGTGAGAAATTTTCCTAAAAAGGAAATTCTTCAGTAAACACAGGTATGTATACTTTTGTGGTATCAGTGTCAGTCTACATCTATGGGTGAAGCAGTTAGTCCATAAGACAAAAAATTATCTGCCTAGTGGATTCCCTTTACCTCTTTTTAAGAAGCTCAGAGATCTGTAATCATTAATTTACTAAGGATTTTTTGAAATATTATTTTAGTCACTTTTAAACCTGAAAATTTCTCTTTTAATTTACATTGTTGAAGTGAGGCTTGAGCATACAAAACAAGTAAAACTGGGAGTTTCATTCTTCGTATGGGATTTATGACTAAATATTTCTCCCATTTTGAGGAAGATAAACATTTTGAACTGAAATATATAACAAAAAATAAAAAGGAGTTTGACATTTAACTATTTTGTTTCAAAGTGTTTAAGAACACTATCCAGAACAAAAGGTGGAGTATCAGGTTTCAAAATGTGACACAAAAGGCATTTGGTCTTCATTTATGTGACCAAAATTAAAATTTTCCTCCTTTTTTCTTTTTCTGGAGGGTTTCTTTTTGTTTTCATTGTTTTAGGTCCCCCCACCCCGCCCCCCGCCAAATCAGCATCCTATTTATATTTGTTTGATATGGTTTTTTTGTTTTTGATATGGTTTTTTTGTTTTTGTTTTTGCTTTCTTTGGAAACAGTTTCGCTCTTGTCACCCAGGCTGGAGTGCAATGGTGCAATCTCAGCTCACTGCCACCTCCACCTTCTGGGTTCAAGCGATTCTCCTGCCTCAGCCTCCTGAGTAGCTGGGATTACAGGCACCTGCTAATTTTTGTATTATTAGTAGAGATGGGATTTCACCATGTTGGCCAGGCTGGTCTCGGACTCCTGACCCGGGTAATCCACCACCTTGGCCTCCCATAGTGCTAGAATTACAGGCTTGAGTCACCGCGCTTGGCCTGGTACATTTTTTAAAAAGTAGGAGTTTGGCAGAAATTTCATAACGAAGACAAATCGGAGGTTCTCTTTAACTCGAGATTATTAAATTTATAGTAACTTCTTGGGCCATTAAAACTTGAGTTTAAATGCCATTTGGAGGATTTGTGTTATATTACGCACCACAAATTTAAACTGTCAGTAGTGATTCTACATGTTTCTCAAAACACTAAAATTTAGCGTCACTTACTTGCTTTTGAATTTTAAGGAGATTTATCTTAGGTAATGTCTCAGAAGAAATCAGTGTGTGGTTCTCTAAAATTTTACTTTTTTAGTGTCACGTATAATATCTAAATTACCTGTAGTAGTTAAAAAATATTATGGCATCAAAGGTATATGCCAAGTCTAACTTAAAACCCTGTGACAGGAAAAAAAAAATTATTTCTTGAATACTATTTGGGGGCAACTTTGTTCTGTGTTGGCAAAATTATAAGCTTTGCTCAGAATTTACACATGATTAGCTGGCCAAAACTTTTTTGTGTGCATATGTATACATATGTTATAAGTGAAACATACTGTAGGAGTACAGAATTCATCACAAGTTTATCACAGTAATTTTCCAGTTTTCCATTTTACTTAATATCACTTATTTCTGACACAGGCAAATGTCATATGCCATGAAAAGAATTACCATTGTACCAGTAACTTGCATGTTATGACTAGGTTTCATGTGGAAGACTGTCCAAATTTACATAATCTAGAGTAATTTTTTAATTCTGAAGTAAGGACATTTTAAAATTAATTGCTGTCAAAAGTTCTGGCATGCTTATTAGCAACGTATTAATGCCAAGTATTGAGTATCTAATTTCTGTTAAAAATGTTTGCCTATCCCCTACTGTTTACTACAGTAATAAATTTTTGTGCATCTATTTTAAATAACACTGAAGAAAATTATATTTCAAGAAATGGAGCAGTGACATGGAAAATAGAAAATCATTTGGTTTTGCAATGTGTTACATAATTGGTTGCATTAGGAATTTTCTCTCTTTTGTTTATCATAAGGTAATATAAAAGGTAACAAATTCCTTGAGCTAACACTGGTTGGGAAGGAAGTAGTAGGTGATTAGGAATGTAACAGGATGTCTGCCTAAAATGGTCAGTTCCACCAGTTAATACTTGAGAACTGATTATATGTGCAGGATGTGTCATAAGATGCTATAAGGCTTAAATACTCAAGGGTTTTTTTACTTATCTGGAAGTGCACATTCCCTTATTGGTAATAAAAAGTACTTCATCTACTTAAGTATTTACTGTGTTACATTAGTTACAATGCCCAAGATCAGCACAGTAACTTTAAACTACAATATATATGCTTGATCAAGTACTTCAAAAATGTATACTTCTCTAAAATAGCTGTTGAATGTTTTAAGAATATTTCTCTAAAGTACTGAAAATCTTGTTCGTTTGGTTTGAAAGGGTTTTAGTATTTTCCATGTTTAAGATTACCTTTTTATTAGGCTTTGAAGCATTCATGAAGGAGCTAGTCTCTCCTGAGCTGTTTAATTATCTGACCTGGAACAATTCATGTTGCAAACGAATGTCTCTTAGGAATTATTCCTTCAGTATAAAATTAAATACTTTAAAGCAGGAAATTAAGCCAAGGAAAGACATGGGGTAAGAAATGTTCTCTCCCAAGCTTTGTAAGCCTTGTTATGGTGCTTTAAAATGAACTATTTAAGGACTGCAACATCTAAGAAACCACTTGTTAATTTATTATGTATCCAAAAATAGTGTTCTCAGATGTAACATTCACCTGGTGGAATGGACCACCCTAATCTCAAAGTACAGTGATAACGCAATCAAACAGCTTTTGAAAGTCAAAAGAACTTTCAGACTAATAGCCGTGTAACCCTGTCTAAAACTAATGTCACTGCAAATTGTCATTGCAAATCCTTTGGCCTTCCAAGTTGTGGGAGTAGAAGAGGAGTGAAACAGATTAGCTACTTCTGTTTCAGCTGCATTTCATACAGCAGTGGTAGGTGGTATTATGTTGATAGTATTTGCCCAGCAAGAAACTACATAAGCAATATACATCTGACATTTGAGTTATTATTTTGCGATACTTAATAGTTTTATATTCCCAACTCAATTTTTAGAGTAATGAATGGAATTTTTTTCTTTCTTTCCAGAAACCTATTTTAAGCTTCGGATTATGAACCCCTGTAGGTTAGTGGTCTTCACCTGAAGAAGAGTTACCTAACTCAAAAAATAAGTTTTGTGGCCAAAGTGGCTCTCTTCTGTAATCCCAGCACTGTGGGAGACCAAGACGGGCAGATCGCTTGAGCCCAGAAGTTTGAAACCAGCAACATGGCAAAACCCTATCTCTACAAAAAAAAAATAGAAAAATTAGCCAGCATGATGGTGTGGGTCGCAGTGCCAGCTTATCCAGAGCTATTGTGTGAGGATCACCTGAGCCCACAGAGGTTGAGACTGCAGTGAGCCATGATCATGCCACTACAGTCCAGCCTGGGCGACAGTGAGACCTTGTCTCAAAACATTTGGGGACTAAATATAGATAATAAACTAATGTACTTTTTTGGGTAAGGTAGGGTTGGTTCGTAAAACTTAGTCACTGTCATTGTTACCGTCTTTACCACCAACAGGTAGATAAGAAAGGAATTCACACATGCTAGAATACTAAAAGGGTTATATCCTTTCTCTAACCGCTCAATCTGTTGAGACAGGTGTTTATTGTACCTACCATGTGCTAGGCACAATAAAGTTGAAGAGTACCATATGGAATAAATTATGCTTGTGCTCAAAGAGCTTAGCTGTATGGGAAGAGGCAGATACACAGTTAATTGTAGAGAAAAATTCTATCAATAAAAGTTTATTTCACACTTGAATGAGGAAAGAAGCTGGACGTGCAGATCTAGAGGAAGAGCAGTTCAGGCAGAGGTTAGGTGCATCTTCATAGGGATGGGTATCTCAGATTCAAATGAGGTAGGGTATGATGTTAAGACTTTAGAAGTGGGCAGGGACCAGATTATGTGTAGTCTTAGAGATTTTACTCTAAACACACTGGGAAGACTGGAAATTTAAAAGACGATACTTGCTATTATGTGGAAAAATTACTGTATGGGGCAAGAGTGTGGGCCGGAAGACAGTAGGAACCCATTGCTGAAGTCTGGATGAAAGATGATGGTGATTTTTGGACTAGGACGGGAGAAGTGGGTAAGATCAGGGTAAGGCCAACAAGGATTTGCTTATGAGTTGAAATTGGGAGTTATGAAGGAGAGAAGCATCCAGGATGGCTCTCGGATTTCTTACTGAGAAACTGGTAGACAGTGGTATCATTAAATGAAATGAGAAGACTAGGAAAGTTTTTTTTGGTAAAAGAAACAGTGGACTAGGAGCTTGGAGATAAATGAGAGTGGTATCACAGAAACGGGTATTTCAAACAGGAAGTATTAACTGAATGCTGCTGAGAGGTTAAATAAGGGCAGAGAAGGGCCCTAGGATTTAGCAAGATGCAAGTCTTTGGTAATGTTAATAAGCATTTTAAGTGGAATGATGGGAGATATTCCAGCTCTTCTGTTGAACTATCAGTAATTTCATTTAAATAATTATCCTTATTTTCTCATTATAAATTAAAGATTTTTGGGTTGTTTTTTTTTTTTTTTTCCCGAGACAGAGTTTTGCTATTGTTGCCCAGGCTGGAGTGCAGTGGAATGATCTTGGCTCACTGCAACCTCTGCCTCCTGGGTTCAAACGATTCTCCTGCCTCAGCCTCCCGAGTAGCTGAGACTACAGATGTGCACCACCACGCCCAGCTAATTTTTGTGTTTTTAGTAGAGACAGAGTTTCTCCATGTTGGCTAGGATGGTCTCGATCTCCTGACCTCGTAATCTGCCTGCCTCTGCCTCCCAAAGTGCTGGGATTATAGACGTGAGCCACTGCACCCGGCCTAAAGGTTTTTTAAAAAGTCCTTTATTTGGTGGTTGTGGAGGTAGTAAGAACACTAAACATGAGATTTTTAAGGGTACAATAGAGTATTGTTAACTACAGGCACATTATGCAGCAGACCTCTAGAACTTTTTCATCTTGCATAACTGACTTTATACTAATTGATTAGCAACTCCCCATTTCCCCAACCCCCAGCCCCTGGCAACCATTTTATTCTTTGCTTCAGTGAGTTTGACTATTTTAGATGCCTCACATAAATGATCATGCAGTATTTGTCCTTACCTGAAAGTTGTTTCTTTTTTCCATCTTCTGAATGTTAAGTAGAATAACTTAGGAAATTTTGAAATAAAGCCAACTATAACTCCAGACATTAATAACAAACAGCTTTCTATAAAATGTCTTTTCCTATAAAATATTTTAAAACCAGTGTGTTTACTAACACTATGTGTGTGTGTGTATTTATATATATTTTATTATTATTTTTCAGATGGAGTCTCGCTCTTGTTGCCTAGGCTGGAATACAGTGGCGCGATCTGGGCTCACTGCAGCCTCCACCTCCTGGGTTCAAGCGATTCTCCTGCCTCAGCCTCCGAAGTGGCTGGGATTACAGGTGCGTGCCACCACGCCCAGCTAATTCTTTAATTTTTAGTAAAGACGGGGTTTCACCATGTTGGCCAGGCTTGTCTTGAACTCCTAGCCTCAGGTGGTCTGCCTGCCTCAGCCTCCCAGAGTGAGCCACTGTGCCTGGCCTAACACTGTATATTTATAAGCGTTTAACTTTAAAGTTTTTCTTTGATGCCTATTAACTATAAAATGGTTGAAATCCATGGCTTTACCTAACATTTGTATATCCCCACAGAAGCTGTCAATTTTTCCTCGTTGATGAAGAATGAGTTTTTTATACGTAAACAAAGCCCTTTTGGTTTATCAACTTTCATGATATCTCAGAATATCATTATAACTAGATGTTAATATAAAAATCATGAATTATAGAAAAGTTTGGGTTTGTCTAGAAGAAATGAACCAGTTCAAATATAAACAATATTGAAAGATTGTATTTTGAGTAATCTCAAATTCACAGTTAGAATAACAATACATCTGAAATTACCATGTTTTATTAGGTTGGTGCAAAAGTAATTGCAGGTTTTGCCATTGAAGGTAATGGAAAAACTGCAGTTACTTCTGCGCCAGCCTAATATCTGAAAGTACATACTTGGCTTTACATATTTGAACGCTCATGAAGCAAGAATAACTGAATTTACAGGCAATCATATCTGAGAAGTAATGGCCATTTTTCCTCAATAGAAAATCAGGAAACAGTTGAGTGAGATTGTACTTCTGTGGAAAAAATAATGAATTCTAGGAATTAGGTTGCTATCTTTTTTTTTTTTTTTTTTTTTTTTTTTTTTTTTTTGAAAGAGAGTCTCAGTCTGTCACTCAGGTTGGAGTGCAGTGATGCAATCTCGGCTCACTGCAACCTCCGCCTCCTGGATTCAAGCAATTCTCCTGTCTCAGCCTCCCAAGTAGCTAGTATTATAGGCATCCGCCATCACGCCTGGCTAATTTTTGAATTTTTAGTAGACAGGGTTTCACCATGTGGTCAGGCTGGTCTCAAACTCCTGACCTCAGGTGATCCACCTGCCTCGGCCTCCCAAAGTGCTGGGATTACAGTCGTGAGCCACTGTGCCCAAGGTTGTTATCTTAATAGATGCCACTTTCAGCTTCCCGGGAAAGAGGAGTGTGGTAGAGTAGAAAGACCTGGGAAATAGGCGACCTGCATTATATAGTTGACTAAGAATTGAGATCTTGCAACTTAATCTCTCTGGGGTTCATTTTTTTTACTTGAGTGATTCTTTTTAATCTCAGGTATATGAAACAGAAAATCATAATCCTTGCCACCTGGCATACTAGCATGTCTTTTCTGTTTACTTTCCATGTATTTAGTTACATGTATATTTTGAAAAAATAATATACATATGCCTATTTTTAACTTTTTTTTTTTTTTTTTTTGAGACAGAGTCTTGCTGTGTCACGCAGGCTAGAGTGCAATTGCACAATCTTGGCTCACTGCAACCTCCACCTCCCGGGTTCAAGTGATTCTTCTGCCTCAGCCTCCTGAGTAGCTGGGATCACAGGCATTGGCTACCATGCCTGACTAATTTTTGCATTTTTAGTAAGACGGGATTTCGCCATGTTGGCCAGGCTGATCTCAAAATCCTGACCTCAGGTGATCCACCTGCCTTGGCCTCCCAAAGTACTGGGGTTACAGGTGTGAACCACCACCCCCGGCCTTTAATTTTTATAAATAACAAATTTTATTGATAAATAATACTTGTACATATTTATGAGGCATATGTAATTTTTTTTACATGCATAGGTTGTGTAGTGATCAAGTCTGGCTATTTAGGGTATGCTTCACCTTGAGAATTTATCATTTCTATGTACTGGGAATGTTTCCAGTCCTATCTTCTAGCTATTTTAAAATATACAATACGTAGTCACACTACTCCACTGTGGAGCATTAGAATTTATTCCTTCTGTGTATTTATACCCATTAACCAACCTTTCTTCAACCACCCCACATAAACACCCTTCTCAGCCTCTGGTATCTATCATTCTAATCTCTGTCTCCATTACATCAATTTTTTTAGCCCTCACATGTGAGTAAGAACATGTGATATTTGTCTTTCTGTGTCTGGCTTATTTCACTTAACATAATGACCTCTGGTTCCATCCATGTTGTGGCAAATTGACAAGGATATCATTATTTTCTGTGGCTGAACAGTATTCGTGTGTGTACACACCACATTTTCTTTCTTTATTCATTCGTCTGTTGATGGACACAGGTTCTTTTCATATATTTGCTGTTTTGAATCATTCTACAGTAAACACGGTGCAAGTATCCCTTTGATATACTAATTTTTTTCTTTTTGATAAATATTCAGCAGTGGGATTGCTGGATCATATGATAGTTCTCTTTTTAGTTCTTTGAGAAATCACCATACTGTTTTCCATAATGACTCTACTAACTCACATTCCTATCAACAGTATGTAAGAGTTCCTTTTTCTCTGTCATTCCCAGCATCTGTTATTTTTGTCTTTTTGATAATAACCATTTTAACTGGTGTAAGATGATATGTCATGGTGGTTTTGATTTCCATTTCTTTGATGTTTAGTGATGTTGTACATTATTTCATGTACCTGTTGGCCATTTGAATGTCTTTTGAGAAATGTGTGTTCATAAATCCTTTGACTACTTTTTAATGGGTTTTTTTGTTTTTTTGTTTTTTAAAAACTCAACTGTTTAGTTGAGTTCCTTATATATTCTGGATATTAGTCCCTTGTTGGATGAGTAGTTTGCATATATTTTCTCCCATTCAACAAGTTGTCTTTTCACTCTGTTGATTGTTTCCTTGTTGTGCAGAAGCTTCCTTGTTTAATATAATCCCATTTGTGTATTTTTGTTTTTGTTGCCTGTGCTTTCAAAGCCTTAACCATAAAATCTTTGCCTATGCCAATGTCCTGAAGCATTTCCCCATGTTTTCTTCTAGTACTTTTAAAATTGTATGTGGTATGTTTTAAGTCTTTAATCCATGTTGAGTAGATATTTGTGTATGGTGAGAGATAGAGGTCCAGTGTCATTCTTCTGCGTGTGGCTATCCAGTTTTCCCAGCACCACTTATTTAACAGGGTATTCTTTCCCCAACATGTGGATTTATTTCTGAGTTCCCTACTTTGTTTCATTGGTCTTTGTGTCTATTTGTTACCAATGCTGTGCTGCTTTGGTTGCTATAGCCTTGTAATATTTTTGAGGTCAGGTAGTATAATGCCTCTAGCTTTGGTGGTTTTTGGTTTTGCTCAGGATTGCTTTGGCTGTTTGAGCTCTTTTTGGTTTCAAGTGAATGTTAGGATTGTTTTTTTCTATTTCTGTGAAAATGACAGTGGCATTTTGATAAGGACTGCATTGAATCTGTAGGTGCTTTGTGTAGTATGGTCATTTTAACGATATTCTTTAATCCATAAGAATGGATGTCTTTCAATAAGTTCTTTCCATTTCTTTCATCGGTGTTTTGTAGTTTTCCTTGAAAAGGTCTTTCGCCTACTTGGTTAAATTTATTCCTATGTATTTTATTTGATTTTTGTACCTGTTGTAAATAGGATTGCTTGGTTGATTTCTTTTTCAAATAGTTTGTTGTTGGTGTATAGAAACACTAGTGATTTTTAAAGTTCATTTTGTATCTTGCAACTTTACTAAATTCATTTATTAGTTCTAAGAGTTTTCTGGTGGAGTCTTTTCTATGTATAATATCATGCTGTCTGCAAACAAGGACAAGTTGACTTCCTCTTTTTGAGTTTGGATATCTTTTATTTTTTTCTCTTGCCTAACTGGTATGGTGAAACTTCTAGTACTATGTTAAATGACAGTGGTGAAAGTAGGCATGCTTATCGTGTTCCAGTTTTTAAATAAAAAGCTTTCCATTTTTCCCCATTCACTATGATGTTAGCTGTGGGTTTGTCATATATGGTCTTTATTATGTTGAGATATTTTCCTTCTGTACCCAATTTGTTAAGAACTTTTATCATAAAGAGATGTGAAATATTATCAAATGCGTTTTCTGTGTCTTTTGAGGTGATTGTATGGTTTTGTCCTTCATTCTGTTGATGTGATGTTTCACTTTTGTGGATTTGCATATGTTATACCATCCTTTCATCCCTGGGATAAACCCCACTTGATAATCGTGTGTTATCGTTTGAATGTGCTGCTGGGTTTGGTTTGCTAATATTTTCTTGAGGATTTTTGTGTCTGTGTTTATCAGGGATATTGGCCTGTAGTTTTCTTGTTTTGTTGTATCCTCTTCTGGTTGTAATATCAGGATGATGCTGGCCTCATAGAATGAGTTAAAAAGAATACCTTCCTCAGCCAGACGTGGTGGCTCCCGCCTATAATCCCAATACTCTGGGAGGCCGAGGTGGGTGGATCACCTGAGGTTAGGAGTTTGAGACCTACCTGGCCAACATCGTGAAACCCCATCTCTGTTAAAAATTCAAATTAGCTGGATGTGGCAGCATGCACCAGTAATCCTAGCCACATGGGAGGCTGAGGCAGGAGGATTGCTTGAACCCAGGAGGCAGAGGCTGCAGTGAGCTGAGATCACACCACTTCACTCCAGCCTCAGTGACAGAGTGAGACTCCAGCTAAAAACATATATGTGTGTGTGTATATATATATTTTGTATCTTGTATATCATATATATATATATGATGATGATGCCGTTGCACTCCAGCTGGGGCAACAGAGTGAGATTTGGTCTCAAAAAAAAAGAAAGAATACCCTCCTCAATTTTTTGAAGTAATTTGAAAAAAAAATAGTGTTAGTTCTTTTTTTGTAAATTTGGTAGAATTCAGCAATGAAGCCATTCAGTCATGGGCTTTTTTGTTGTTGTTGGGAGACTTTTTATTACTGATTTATTACTCATTACCAGTCTCTTCAGGTTTTCTATTTTTTCCTGATTCAATCTTGATAGATTGTGTATGTACAGGAATTTATCCATTTCCTCTATGTTTCCCAGTTTGTTCATGATAATCTCTGACAATCTTTTGTGTTTTTGTGGGTATCAGTTGTAATGTCTTCATTTTCTTTTCTAATTTTATTTGAGTCTTCTGTCTTCCTTTTTTTTTTTTCTTTAGACTAGCTAGTACTGTATTGATTTTGTTTATCATTTAAAAAAGTAAAATTTTTGTTTTATTGATTCTTTGTATTTTTTATGCTCTATTTTGTTTAGTTCTCTAATCTTTATTTCTCTCCTATTAACTTTTGGGTTTGCTTGTTCTTACTTTTATAGTTCTTTGAGGTACATCGTTGGATTGTTTATTGAAATCTTTCTTCTTTGATGTATGCATTTATTGCTACAAAATTTCCTCTTAGCAGTGCTTTTGCTATATCCCATAGGTTTTGGTATGTTGCGTTTGATTTTCATTTGTTTCAAGAGCTTTCTAAAATTTTCTCCTTAGTTTCTTTCTTGACCCAGTGGTCATTGAGGAGCATGTTGTTTAATTTTTATGTATTTGTGGAATTTTTAAAGTTCCTTTTGTTATTGATACCTGGTTTTATTTCATTGTGGTCTGAGAAAAAACTTGGTATGATTTCTGTTTTTCAAAAATTGTTAAGACTTGCTTTGTGTCCTAGCATATGGTCTGTCCTGAAGAATGTTCCATGTGCTGATGAGAAGAATATGTATTCTGGAGCTGTTGGATGAAATGTTCTGTATATGTCTGTTATGTCCATTTGGTTTATAGTGCACTTTAAATCCATGTTTCTTTGTTAATTTTCTGTCTGTATGAGCTGGTTAATGCTGAGAGTGATGTGTTGATGTCCTCAATTATTATTGTATTGGAGTCTGTCTCATCTCTCCTTTTAGATCTAATAATATTTGTCTTATATATGTGAGTGCTTAGGTGTTGGGTATATATATGTTTAAAATTACCCTATCCTATTGCCAAATTGATCCCTTTGTCATTACATAATGACCTTCTTTGTCTCTTTTTACTATTTTTGACTTAAAGTCTTTTTTATCTGATATAAATAAAGCTACTTCTGCTTGCTTTTTTAACCCATTTGCATGGGTGGATATTTTTACATCCTTTGACTTTTAGACTATATGTGCTTTTATAGATTAGTTTTTTGTAGGCAGCATATAATTAGGTCATGGTTTTTAAAAAAAAAAAAAAATCCATTCAGCCGTCTATATCTTTTAAGTGCAACATTTAATCTGTTCAAATTCAATGTTATTAATATGTAAGAATTTATTCTTGTCATTTTATTAATTGATTTCTGGTCATTTTATATATCCTTGTACCTTTCTTCTCATTTCTTGTTTGTCATTGTGGTTTAGTGGTTTTCTTTATTGGTAATTTTTGAGTCCTTGCTGTTCCTTATTTGTGTGTTTACTCTACCAGTTCATTTTATATATTTATGTGTTTCATGATGGTAGATAGTATCCTTTCACTTCTAAATGTAGGACCCTTCAGAGCACATTTTGTAGGACCAGTCTAGTGGTGATGGATACCCTCAGCTTTTGCTTGTCTGGGTAAGACTTTATTTTTCCTTCATTTATGAAGGATAACTTTGCTGGGTATAGTATCCTTGGCTGATGGTTTTTTTTCTTCCAGCACTTATATATCATCCAGTTTTCTCCCGGCCTGTAAGGTTTCTGCTGAGAATCTACTGTTAGTTGATGGAGGTTCCCTTATAAGTGACCAGATGCTTTCTCTTGCTGCTTTTAGAATTATCTCATTGTTTTTCACTTTGACAGTTTGACTATAATATATGGAGGTCTTTTGAATTGTATCTGCTTGGAGATCTCTAAGCTCTCTGAATCTGTATGTGTAAATCTCTTGCTAGATGGGAAGTTTTTAGCTATTATCTTGTGAAATAGATTTTGTATCCCTTTGGTTGACTCTTCACCTTCTGGGACACTGAAATTTTGAATATTTGTTTGCTTTATGGAGTCCCATGTGTCATGTATGCTTTCTTTTTTATTCCTTAAAAAAAAATTGGCTGGGTTATTTCAAAACACTTGTCTTCAAGTTCTGAAATTCTTCTGCTTGTTCTAGTCTATTGTGAAAGCTTTATATTGTATTTTTTATTTCATTCAATGAATTCTTCATTAATTTTTGTTTAGTTCTTTTGTATGATACCTATCTCTTGGCTAAATTTCTCATTCATATCCTGAATTGTTTTTCTTATTCTTTATATTATTTATCTGTGTTCCCCTGTGTCTCACTGATACTTTTAATATCATTTTGAATTCTTTTTCTGGGATTTCATAAATTTCTTTTTCATTGGAATCTGTTATTGGGGAATTACTGTGTTCCTTTGCAGGTGTCATATCTCTTTGCTTTTTCGTGTTTCCGTGTCCTTACATTGATGTCTGTGCATCTGGTGTAATAGTCACTTCTTCCTCTTAGAGGAGGACTTTTTCCTGATGATGTATCTATAATGTTTGTTGGGTAGGACACTTTGGCTTTGATTATGAGTGTGTGCAGCAGTGTAGTTTGTGTATGATTTATTTGGCTATAAATAGCATCTGTGGTGTATGTAGGTGATTTTCTCAGTGGCTTAGGGTGTGGTTGTTAGTGGAGGCCTTGGTGAAATTTTACTGGAAACAGAGACACCAGGTAGACTGCTCCTCTGGCCCCAGTGGTGGCCATGGAAGGCTGGACATTCCTGTCCGTGGGCCCCAGGACAGCATACACTGGCACTTGTGTTAGTTGCTTCAGGTGGGCCACTTCTTGGGCCTTCCAGTACCTTGCTTGGGTGCCAGCAGTGGCATTGGTGGCCTGGTGTGTGGGCAGGTTGTTGAGCTCCTGGGCAGTGGGTGGTATGTGAACAAGGCAGTGGTAGTGACAGAACAACTCCCTGGCTCCCAAGTAGTTAAAACTGGTGTTGGAGGTGGCTGCAACAGGTACTCAGGCCCTCAGGTGATGCATTCAGGTGGGTGCCAGCTGTGGTGGTGGCAGGTTGGGTGGTCCCATCCTTAGGACTCTGGGAGGAGTACTCAGGTGCCAATGATGATGGATGAGGCAGGGTGATCCCAGACCCCAGATGACATTCTCAGGCACTGACCAGAGGGTGGAGTTGGGCTGGGCAGGCCTGTCCTCAGGTCCCTCAGTGGTACATGTGGGCACTGGCTATTGTTGGCAGAGGCAGAGTGATCCCCAGGCCCCCAGTGGAATGCTCAGGTGAGGGTCACAGTAACTGTGGGGATGGCAGGGTTGCTTTCAGTGGTAGCAGCAGAAGGCAGGTGGCTGAATAGCACATGATTTGGCCTCAGGGTATGGCTGTGGATAGGATAGCCTGTCCTCATTGGCACTCATAAATATGCCACAGCCCTGCTTCTGGGGACAACAGGATTATTGCAATGGCTCCCACTTCAGCCCTGGCAGCAATAGCCAGCAGTGGCAGTGGCTGTAGGCGGGGCATGTCAATGGGACTCCAGGAATGTGGAGATGCAGACTGTTGGGCCCCATGGCAGGATGCAGTCTAGTGGAGACTGGGCTCTCAGTATCCAGCCATGTTGTAGCTACAGCACATAGGGATGCGTGGGACCTAGCATGAGTTTCCTCTTCGGAGCAAGGGTGTTGTATGGTATGGTCTCCAGGCAGTTCCCTATGTTAGTCTCAGGGCCTGTGAAGGTAAGGGACTCTCCTTTGTCTAGGATTGTGGGAGTCCTCCATAGGAATGTGGACCACGGGCAGTCTCTCACTTACCCTTTCTCCACATTGAGCAGCCTCTTTAGGCTACCAGCCAATCCTAGCTCTGCCTTGATTCCCTCTCCTTCTTTGCCTTAGGTGTTTCCTGTCACTTCTATGTTGAATTCTAGTTTTCTTTCTTAGACGATCCATTCAAAGTATGATTATCTGCTTGCTATTTTTGGTTCTTTGTGGAGGAGACAAGTATCAAATGCCTCTACTCAGTCCTCTTGAACCTGTCCCTCTGACACTCTACCTTTTTAAACTATGCTTTTATCCATGTTATTTTTAAATCTAGTTTATTATTTCTGACTGTTGTTTTGTCACTTATATCTCATATACATGCCACAATTTACCTATTTATCCTGTGATAGACTTCTGTGGACGTTCCTTCCAAATCCTTACTACATAAATAATTCTGTGATGAATACTTTATCCGTATCTCCTTATGTACCTGTGGAAAACTTATTCTGGTGTGTATATCTGGAAATACTGGGTCTTAGGGCATAGTACTTAATTTCACCAAGTACTGCCAGATAACTCATCAAAATGGCTGTACTGTTTATGTTCCCACCAGTTGTGCATGAGTCCAGTTTTCTTTTATCCTTGACAGCCCTTGATAATATCTAACTTAACTTAGGTATCTTATTGTTATTTTTAATGCACATTTTTATTACTCTTGAGCTTGTACATCTCTTCATACATTTATTAGCCGTTTAGTTGTCCCTTTCTATGGACTATCTACTCTTCACAATCTGTTATTGTTTTTTTTTTTTTTTTACTGATCTATGTCAGGTCATTTGTACATTCTAGATATTAAACTCTTGTCTGTCTTATTTTAGATTTGCAACTATTCTCCAAAGCATTGTCTCTTATGTCCTTATTGAACATAAAACTTTCATTCTAAAGATAAGTCTATTCTTTTTCCTCCTCATCACCCATACTTTTTAAGAACTCATTTAAGAAATCTTTTCCAACACAGAAGTGTTCTTTTATAGTTTCCCTTTTATATTTAGATCTTTATTTGGAGTTTATTATGGTGTATGATTTGAGGTAAGCATCAAACTTTTCATTTCTTTGTAATGAAGCACATTTTCTCAATTTCATCTACTAAATTATTATTCCCCACTGATTTGTGATGCTACCTTTTTTAACGACCATTTCTACAAAGGCAAGGGGTATATTTCCGGGTTCTCTGGTCTAGTTCTATTTGTTTCCTCACCGGTGCCACGTTGTGTTTTTATTACTGAGCTGAGTGATGTCTTCAAAATAGGAGAATCTCTCCACCCAATTTTCTGCTCATTTTGAAAAATTATTTTAGTATTCATGTATCTTTATTTTTCTGTATCAATTTTGCCATCAGTTTGTCAAGTTTCTTTAAGGTACTGTGGAGTTTTAATGGGAATTACATTAAATTCAGAGATAGATTTGTTTCCTTTTATGTGACTTGAGAATTTTTAGGTTTTTTCACTATAAAGATTTTGAGCATTCTTTCTTATATTAATTTCAAAATCTTTATAGCTTATGGTCTGTTATTTTCTAAAATATTTTCTAGTTGGTTATTATTGAAATAGAAGAATGATATTGATATTTACATACTGATTTTTATGTTTACCAACCTTGCTGAACCTTATTTATCAATAGTTGATCTTTGATTCACGTGTGTGTGTGTGTGTGTGTGTGTGTGTGTGTGTGTGTGTGTTTGAGACGGAGTGTCGCTCTGTCGCCCAGGCTGGAGTGCAGTGGTGTGATCTTGGCTCACTGCAACCTCTGCCTCCCGGGTTCAAGTTATTCTCCTGCCTCAGCCTCCCAAGTAGCTTGGATTACAGGCACATGCCACCACGCCCAGCTAATTTTTTGTATTTTTAGCAGAGACGGGGTTTTACCGTGTTAGCCAGGATGGTCTCGATCTCATAACCTCGTATCCTCCCACCTCAGCCTCCCAATCACCTGTGTTTTTAATGTGGATAATCATATCAAAAATACACACACACATTTATTTATTTATAAGCATCTCAAGTTTCTCCAGTAGGCGTGAAGTTCGTTACCAGTTTTGAGGAGTTAGCATTCATTAAATTATGAAAATTCTCTGCTGTTTTTTGTCATCTAAAAGCCCTTTAAAAATCAAAAATAGGTTTATGAAAATAGGTTTTATGAGCTATATTAAATATTTCTCGACCTAGTAAGATGAACATGTATGTTCACATAGTGAGTTATGTGATGTTAAATCATCCCAACATTCTGGGAGAAACTCAGACTGATGATTATATCTTCCTTTTCAATACAATTTTGCATTTAATAGCCAATATTTAATTTAGAGGTTTGCCACCTATGGTTTTAAGTAAAATTGGGCTATAATTTTCTCTTCTTGGGCCATCTTTAATTGGTTTAGTTATCAAGGTTATTTTACATCATGAAATGAATAGGCAGCTCTCACTCTATTTCTGTTTATTACAACAATATAAACAATATGATACATTATTATATTTACGTATAATATGTAGCATGTTATACACATATGTATAATATGTTCTTGAAAGAACTCACTTGTAATGCTGTGTGGACTGAGACATTTTAAAGATAGTAAGATTTTTAAATTAATCTTGCGATTTCTTTAATGATTATTCATGCTTTCAAAAGCTTGTGCTATTTTGGCATTTTATTTGTTTTCAGAAATATACCTGATTTACATCAGCCTTCAAATTTATTAGGATATAGTTTGTGATATTCTTTTTATTTTTAATATCCATTATATTTATTCCCCTTTTTTGTTCTGTATTTGTTTATTATGTCTATCTAATTAGTCTTTCTAAATTTCCAGTTTGGGGCTCATCTTTGTTACGTTTTTTGTTCTCTTATTGATTTTTGCCTTGATCTGTATGACTACCTTTATTCTCATTTCTTTAAATATATATTCTATGGCTCCCTTTCTAGTTTCTTGAATTGAATCATTTAAAAATTAAATTATAGTAGATTTGCTCAAAACTATATGAAAATTCTCTTTGGTATTTTCCTTACATAGATCTGCTGATAATAAATTCCTCTGGTATTTATTGGTCTGAAAATGTCTTTATTTCCTCTTCATTTTTGAAGGATATTTTCACTGGGTATATAAATCTAAGTGTGCTGTTATTTCCTTCCAGTGCATCAAAGATATTTTACTGTCTTGTGGTTTTTATTGTTTCTTTTGAGAAGTCAGCTGTCAATCTAATTGTTTTGCCTTTGAAAATTAGCTGTCTTTTTAACTTTAGCTGCTTTGAAGATGTTCTCTTTGTCTTTGGTTTTCCACAATTTTACTGTGATGTACCTAGATGTAGACTTTTAAAAATGCATCCTCTTGGTATCCTTTGGGTCTCTTGAATCTAAAGATTGATATTTCTCACCGGTTATAGCAGAACATCAGATATTGTCTCCTTGGGTATTGCTTCTGCCATATTTTCTCTCTTCTTTTTTTCTGAAACCCCAAATAAGCATATATTAGACCTTTTCATTGTATCCTATGTCTCTAACCTTAATTTTGATTTTCTTTTTTTTTGCCTTTATATGCTTTATTTTGGATTTTCATTTGCCTTTTTTTTCCAGGTTTTATATTGTCACTTAGCTGTGTGTAATCCATTAGTAAGCCCATTGTAGTGAGTTGAATAATGTCACCCAAAATTCATGTATACTAAGACCTCAGAATGTGACCTCATTTGGAAGCAGGGTCTTTGCAGATGTAATTAAAGATCTTAAGATGAAAGCATCATGGATTTAGGATGGGCTCTAAATTCAATGATTGATTTCTTTATAAGAGAAAGGAGAGGAAAATTTGGACACAGACACACAGAGAAGAAGTCAAAATGAAGACAGAAGCAGAGATTGGAGTGTTGCTGCCATAAGCCGAGAAACCAAGAGCCAAGAAACACCAGAAGGTAGGAGAAAGGCAAGCAAGAATTTCCATTGTAAAGCCTTCAAAGAAAATGTAACCCTGCCAGCACCTTGGTTTCAGACTTCTGGCTCCAGAACTGTGAGAGAATAAATTTCTGTTGTTTTAAGCTACCAGGTTTGTGGTAGTTTGTTCTAGCAGTCCTAGGAAACAAATATCCCTATCCATAAAGTTATTTTCCAACATTTACAGGAAATTCCTGTGAGCCAGTTTGTCAATCAGTCATACATACCTTTGTTTTGTGTGTGTTTCTGTTTAAAAACAACTTATTTAATGTATATTATTGATTCATTAAGGTTGACCTCATGGCCGACAGCACTATAACTCAATGCCTGAACATAGCTTACCTAACACACATATTTTCTCCCTAAGATACAACCTTCCAACACTTAGGAACACTAGACAGCACTGTAGCACTGTGTTTTCAGGGCCGTTACACAGCTAAGTCACCAACACAAAGCCCAGAAGTGCAAAAACTGTGGCACTAAATAGATCACGAGAAGAACAGTTGTGTATATTCTGAGAGCTGAAGCTAGAAGACAAAGCATCAGTCCCAGCTCGGAATGTGCACTTTGGGTTACTCAAATTTTTCATTGGTCTGTGCAAATGTATGTTCATGAATGACTGTGAAAGCACCAGAAATATTGATTTTCTGGTTACGAATACATTTTAATGAGTAGGTGAATTTGCAGATATGAAATCTGAAAACAATGAGAGTCAAGTGTACAACCAATCCAGGTATGCATTAAACTTCCAGCTGGGAACTGAAAGTCAGATTTTATATAATGTCAAACATGAAGCTATGGTACTATATGGAGTTTGAATACCATTAATTGCAGAAAATGATCTAACATTTTCAACAAATTGACATTCCATGGTTTCTCACAGCTAGCTTCCTAAAGCCCCCACTTTAATGTGTCTTCTACATTGTACTATCTGTTTTTTTGTTTTGTTTTGTTGTTTTTTGTTTTGAGATGGAATTTCACTCTTGTTGCCTAGGCTGGAGTGCAATGGCATGATCTCAGCTCACCACAACCTCCGCCTCCTGGATTCAAGTGATTCTCCTCTCTAAGCCTCCCAAATAGCTGGAATTACAGGCACGCACCACCTTGCCCAGCTAATTTTGTATTTTTTTTTTTTTTAGTAGAGATGGGGTTTCTCCATGTTGGTCAGGCTGGTCTAGAACTCCCAACCTCAGGTAATCCGCCTGCCTCGGCTTCCCATGGTCCTGGGATTACAGGCGTGAGCCCCCATGCCTGGCCTACATTGTGCTATCTTAACCCCAGTAAAAGGACACCTCCCTTCTTTCCTTACTTGTTTATCACCTTTCCCTGGTAGGCTGTACCCTTGCCCTACACACTTTTCTTTAACAGAGTCCCGGCTCTCTCTCCTTGTCTCCAGTGACACAGGTTTGGGGTCTGCCGTCACCACCACCATTATAACTTACTTGCTTATAATGCAGCAAAAAAAAAAGGGGTTGAAGGCTGAGCAGATAGCTTGGCTTAGATGAAATCTGGAACATTTGTTATAATAGTCAAAAGCTAAAACTAATCCAAACAATTCAATAATCTTAACATTAGTCTTCTCTCTTGTTTTTTCTCCAGGTACTTGTTAATAATGTGTATTTTATACTTGTGCCAGGGACAGAATCCAGCCAGTTTTCTCTTTCCTGTGACTTTGAATCAATATATTTAAGGGTTTGGGTTTTTTACTACTTACTCTTTTTTGTTTTCTTTTTTTTTTCTTTGAGACAAGATCTCACTCCGTTGCCCAGACTGGAGTGTAGTGGCATGATCATGGCTCACTGTGACCTCGGCCTCCCAGCCTCAAGAAATCCTCCCAACTCAGTCTCCTGAGTAGCTGAAACTATAGATGCACACCACCACACCTGGCTAGTGTTTGTGTTTTTTTTGTTTTTTTAAGAGATGGGATCTCACTATGTTGCCCAGGCTGGTCTCGAACTCCTAGCCTCAAGCAATCCTCCCACCTCAGCCTTTCAAAGTGCTGAGATTATATGCCTGGACCACCGTGCCCATTGCAAGGGTTTGGCTTTTTATAGTGCTTCTATCTGGGAAATCAGGTGTAGAGGAATAGATTATAAAATGGTTTTGAAAAACACAGAGAAACCCAGATGAGACCTACAGATTCACAGTGACAGAAGACATATTTTTGCAACTTCCTTTTGAATCTCCTCTGCAGAGTCCTGTCCTCATTTAGCCCAGACCATAAGAAAGGATATAACAGACACTGTCATGTTAGTTGAAAGCAGGAAATTTATATTGGCCAGTGATTTCTTTCTGTAAGCTTGAACAAAGTAAAGCCTCATGCTCCATAAACTCTTCTCATGCTACCCATATATATAGGTTCACTCACTGTCCATAGAGCAGTTAAAAATGATCGTTGTTTGGGCAGAGAAGCTACAAGTTTTTGGATTGTTTTATTTTGTAGAGCAAAATATTTACTGAAGACACCTGCAGGAGAGGTTACAACAATCTCCATAATTTAGAGAGGACTCTGTCAATAAAATGGCATTTTGTCTTGTCTTCACCAAAACTCCTATTTTTGGAAGGTGTTGCCTTAATTTTTAGAAAGCTTTTCTTACCTTAGTTTGAAGCTTTTGGGAGGGTTCTTAGTGACTTCATTCTCTGGTTTAGGTCACTTATGGCTATACCCCCATATCAACAGACTTCTTATCAAGATATTTTAATTTTTCACTAGTTAAATGTCCATTTTTGTATAAGAGTGCATGACATTTAATTATGAGCAAGTTATTTGGCTTTTTTATAATATCCAAGAGTCAGAGTGAGGGCGCAGGACAAAAAGCAAAGTGCTTAGAAATGTGCTTTCAGTCAATATAGGGGTGGGGGTTCCATGACTACTATGATACAGATGCAGTCCTAGAGTCATTATTCTGACTCAGTGAAGGAAAGGTGCTGAGCAGAATTGGGTGTAGCAGCATAGATACATCCAGATACTAAATGTGGCTAGAACCTCTGAGTCAGAAGTTTCTTCTGGATTGAGCTCCATGGGTTCCCTCATTTTAGCAAAAATGCTGTAGCTCAAACCCCCACATTTATGGAATAACCCTGGGAATACTTGGAGGTAATTCTTCATGGGATTACCCATGAAGAGATCCTGGTTCTCTATATGAATTAGCCTGTAGGTTTCATAATGTGGTGTTTTGTTTTGTTTTGTTTTGTTTTGTTTCTGAGATGGAGTTTCACACTGTCGCCTAGGCTGGAGAGCAATGGCACGATCTCAGCTCACTGCAACCTCCGCCTCCCAGGTTCAAGCGATTCTCCTACCTCAGCCTCCCGAGTAGCTGGGATTACAGGCATGCGCCACCACGCCCGGTTAATTTTGTATTTTTGGTAGATACGGGGTTTCTCCATGTTGATCCGACTGGTCTTGAACTCCTGACCTCAGGTGATCTTCCCGCCTCAGCCTCCCAAAGTGCTGGGATTACAGGTGTGAGCCACTGAGCCTGGTGTGTCATAATGTTTTAATAGCTATGTGCACACACATATATTTATGTTTTATCTGTTATGTTTGTCTTTTATCTTGAAAGACAATCTCAGATGACATTTCTTATGCCTTCTCCTTAAATTACTTCTATAGTTTTGAGGCCTACTATTAATCTGGCAGTGTAATTTTTTTTTTCTGTATGCATTTTCATATGGCTTAGAAAATTATTCTGCAAATAATACATATTTATTGTTAAAAAAAAAAAAACAAAACTCAAGGTACACAGGATATATCATGAAAAGCAAAAGAATCAGGCCGGGCACAGTGGCTCACGCCTGTAATCCCAGCACTTTGGGAGGCTGAGGTGGGTGGATCACCTGAGGTCGGGAGTTTGAGACCAACCTGACCAACATGGAGAAACCCCATCTCTGCTAAAAATACAAAATCAGCCGGGTGTGTATGCCTGTAATCCCAGCTACTCGGGAGGCTGAGGCAGGAGAATCGCTTGAACCCGGGAGGCGGAGGTTGCAGTGAGCCAAGATCGCGCCATTGAACTCCAGCCTGGGCAACAACAGTGAAACTCTGTCTCAAAAAAAAAAAAAAAAAAGCAAAAGAATCTTGACCTTAGATATAATCATTATCAGTAGATTTTTTTCTGTCCTTCCAGAAACTCTCTGTGCATATAAAAACATATAATTTTTGCATAAACGGGGTCCAACTAAATGTTCTGCCACTTGCTTTGTATCTAATGTGTATATCTTAAATAGATATAAAGAAGGCACAGCAAGACAGGGCCCATCATACAGTATGACATTTCACAACATTGTATTCTTTTATTCTTGACTACAGCATAGTGTGCCTTTAAAGTGACCTTTTGTTTTAGTATGTATGGCAGGAACACAAGAGTTTTACAATAAACAATATCTTACAATAATGACTCATTATTTGGAGGAAAAAAAAACTAGCAAATATCTTGGGAAAATGTCATCGTGCATCTGGTGGTCAGCAAACTTGGAGTGAGATTCCTGTCTAGTTCTGTGGCATTCCATATTCAGTCTCACAAAGAATGGGATTGTGAGAAAACTCATTTTACCAGTGGGATGTTTCACAAAAATTTTTTTGACCAAGATACTCCCACCATTCTCAAGACCTATAATCTAGTTAGATTTGTAAACAGAAAGCTTAATGCTTATTATTTTTAGCACTGCAAATGTTTCCACTTTGGGCTTTTAGAAAAACAACTTCCATCAGTTAATTTTCATGCCTACTGTGTGCCAAGCTATGATGAATGCTTTTGATATGATATGTCATTTAATCTTCACTGCAACCTATGAGGTAAATACTGTTCTTTTCTGATTTTCTTTCTGTTAACAAAACAAAGGCACACAAAGGTTAAATAATGTGTTCAAGACCACATCACTAAGTGGAGAAGCTGAGCTTGAGACCAAGATCTGTGTAACTCCAAGGCTGTATGCTAACCTCTGTGCTACCTAGCTTCTCCTGTGCAGTATTTTGTCCCTTCCCTTCCCACCTATTGCCCTTGCACCCTACTCAGCACATCTGCAGTGTTAAACAGCATATTGCCTTTACCTTCTATTTGTTTCTTTTGAATCTCCCTTTTAGAAAACCCTGTCCTCATTCAGCTCAGACCACCCTAGTACAAGAAAGGTCAGCAGACACTAGCTATTAAACTGAAAGTGGGGAGTTCACATCGGTCAGGTAGTCTCTTTCTGAAACTAGAACGAAGATAACCATCAAATGAATGCCAACTCTGTAGGCAACGTATGCCTGTTTACAAAACACTGACTTTTAGTATGACCTACATCCACAAAATAGTGGAAAATGAGTGTAACTCAGTAGCAGAATATGTTACAGAGAAACTCACCTTACCTGGTGAGTTTGACTCTTCTCCTGGGCTTAAGAAATTTGAATCTCAATTCTCTCTCTTAACTGTCATACTCCCAATTCTCCTTCCTACCTACCCAGTCTTTTCTCTCACAAACTTATGTTGTAAGCGTGTTCTTTTTCTTCTGCAATTTGCATCCTTGAAATACTGTTTCATAGATGCTCATAGGCATGTGCAAGTGGGGAAGGGTGAGTGAAAGTACATATAGTGGAGTGTCTTGGTGTGTATGTGTATGGATGAGCACACGGCATATTTGTGTGCCCAATTCACTCTGTGATATATGCTCTGGTATATGTTCAATAAATGTGATAAATAAGTGCTAATAAAGACACAAAATTCCTTTTCTGTAACAGAAATGTGGTAGTAGAGCTAGGGAATTTCTCTAAGGCTGTCTTTCTCCCTCACTAGCTAACCTGTGCCCTAGTCAAGGCTTGCAATATCTCTTGTCTTGATCCTTACATACAGCTTCCAGATTAGTCCCCTTAACTTTTCTCTTTCAATTCATCCTAGTAGCGAATATCAGATTTGTCTCCCCAAAATTCTCTAATTGATAACCTACATATTATGAGCTGAATTATGTTGCTCCCCCTACCCCCCCTCCCAAATTCATACGTTGAAGCCCTAACCCTTAATGGGAATGTATTTGGAGATAGGGCCTCTAAGAAGATAATTAAGGTTAAATGAGGTAATAAGAGTGGGTTCCCAATCCAATAGTGGTGCCCTTGTAAGAAAAGAAAGACAGACCAGAGCTTTTTCTCTTTATGCCATCCCAGGAAAGGCCATGTGAAGACACAGTGAGAAGCAATTATCTATAAGCCAAGAAGAGAACCTTCACCGGGGACTAAATTAGTTGGCACCTTGATATGGAACTTCTAGCCTCCAGGACTGTGAAAAAATAAGTTTCTGTTGTTTAAAGCATCCAGACTATGTTATTTTCTTGTGGCAACCCTACCAGACTAGTATACTAGGGTAACTCCCTATTTTTCTGACTCTAGACTCCTTTATACCCCCTACCAAATCCAATCCTACCATAGTTACCCATCATCGCCAACTTGGCATTCTCTGCAGTCAAGTATGACTCTTCAGTGTTTCCTGAATACTAGCTTTTGTTTGTGGTGGCTCCTGCTTCAAAATAGGACCATGCCAACAGATTATTTCAACAGCCTCCCAGTTGGTCTCTGTGCCTTTCCCCTTCAGTTTATCTTCAGTCTACTCCTAGCACAGCTGTCAAGTGATTCCATTAACGCATGTCCAAATATCTTACTCCCCTGTCCAAAACCTCCCCATTGGATTCCCATCTCACTCAGAGTAGATCATATTCTTAAAACGGCCCCCAAGACCCTGCCCAAAAAGTTCCCCTATTGTCTTTCTGACCCGATCACCTGCTACTTACTTCCTTGTTCATTTCGTCCCCGCCATGTTCGTCTTCTTGCAGTTTCTCCAACCTGCCAGGCATATCCCTCCTCAGGCTGTTGCACTTGCTGTTTTCTGTCTGGAATACTATTTCCCCTGGACAGCCACGTGACTGCTTCCTTCATTTCTTCAGCCCTTTGCTCATATATATCACCTTCTAAGAGACATGGTCCCTGACCAACCTATTTTAATTTGCACGCGCACATCCCACTTTCTGCTTTATTTTTCCATGGCCACCATCTGTCATACTATTTATTTTACTTTATTTTTTCTTATTTTCATGTCTTTAGAATGTAAGCTCTCTGAGGGTAGAGATTTTGTCAACTTTATTCATTGCTGTATTTCCAGTGACTAGAACAATGCCTGACTGTTCAAGAAAAACAAATTAAATGAATCCCAGGGCCTCTGCCTTTCTTTTCCTGTCTGATTTAATTTTTCTGGTTTACTATCCCAAACCTTAGTACTGTCACCTTCAATCTGTTCAGACGTCAGTTGTTCTGTTTAACATGTGCTTGTTTTTTAAATCTTCCCAGCCAAATTGTAACTTTCTTGAGGGCAAAGACAACAGAGGATTTCTTTTCTGCAATCCACAGCTCCTAGCAGAGTGCTGGGCACGTAGTCAACATTCGTTAGATTCTTGATGATTAGATTCTATCTACAGTAAACTAGAGTCTTTCAAGGTGAGGCTGCCTATTGGATAACTATAAAAAATTTCCAAAGGGGCAGAGAAGTAGGCTAAAGGTATACTTCCTTCTTGAACACTCAAATTCTTTATGATAGAGATTTTCATAGCCCGGAAAAGCCAAGCAAAGGGTCTGTTGTTTATTGGAAGCTTAAGGAAATATGAAGGATGCACAAGAATCATCAATAATTTCTCAGGTGATGTCTTAGGACCATACAAGTATGGTTATTTCTTTTGTAATAGTCTTGTCTCCTCACTCACCAGTTAAATCTGCTGAGAAGAGGATGAAAAAGCCGGATCTAGCTGTCTATCTAAATGCCAAGAGGTACACTTTGAGTTCTAGGGTGGAGTTCTAGAAGCTAATATATACTTACAGAAAAGGGTCAGAAAAAAATGTTAATGTAGCCACTTTGGAAAACAGTTTGGCAGTTTCTCAAAAAGTTAAACACAAAGTTGCTGTATGACCCAGTGTTTCACACCTGAGTATCTACAAACAAGAGAAATGAAAACATGTACACACAGAAACTTGTACACAAATGTTCATAACAGTACTCATAATAGCCCCCAAATGGAAACAACCTAAATGTCCATCAATGGAGGAATGAATAGATAAAATGTAGTTTGTTCATATGCTAGAATACAGAGCGATAAAAGAAAATAAATTGATACATGCTACCTGGATGAACCTCAAAAACACTATGTTAAGTGAAAGAAGCCAGATACAAATAACCACATGTTGTATGAATCCATTACATAAAATATTCAGAAAAGTAATGAGACAGAAAGTAGATTAGTGGTTGCTTGGTGCTGTGGCTGAGGGGGAGGAGTATTAACTATAAATGAGCGTGAGGATTCTTACTGGGCTGAAGAGAATGTTATAAAACTGATTTATGATGATGGCTGTGCCACTTGAGAGAGTTATTAAAAACCATTGATTTGGCCAGGTGCAGTGGCTCACGCCTGTAATCCCAGCACTTCGGGAAGCAAAGGCGGGCGGATCACTTGAGGTCAAAAATTCGAGACCAGCCTGGCTAACATGGTGAAACCCTGTCTCTACTAAAAATACAAAAAAATTAGCCAAAGATGGTGGTGTGCACCTGTAATCCCAGCTACTCAGGAGGCTAAGGCCCAAGAATCGCTTGAACCCAGGAGACAAAGGGTGCAGTGAGTTGAGATGACGCCATTGCACTCCAGCCTGGGTGACAGCAAGATTCTGTCTCCAAAAGAAAAGAAAAGAAAAGAAACATTGATTTGTACACTTGAATGAATTTTATAATGGAGCCTCACTCTGTTGCCCAGGCTGGAGTGCAATGGAGTGATCATAGCTCCCTGTATCTCCTGGGCTCAAGCGAGCCTCCCGCTTCAGCCTCCCCAGTAGCTATAGGTGTGTGCCTGGCTAATTTGAAGAAACTTTTTTTTTTCTATAGACAGGGGTCTTGCTATGTTGCCTAGGCTGGTTTCAAACACCTGGGCTCAAGTAGGCCACCTTGGCCTCCCAAAGCACTGGAATTACAGGTGTGAGTCATAACGCTTAGCCTAAAATTGTTTTTTTTAAGTTAATATTACCTTTTTTCTGCTTGTAAAAGGAATGCCTACTCAGAAAGTACAGAAAAGTATAGAAAAGTAAATAATACCTATCCAGAGATTAAAAATTAGCTATTTCTTTCTGGTCTTTTTTAAAAAAATGTGTGTGTTTTACATAGTTGATATCATTCTGTGTGCAATTTTATATCTTGATTTTCTGACTATTATACAATAAGCATTTACTGTCATCAGTGCCTTTTGATAAATATCAATTGCTGAGCAATATTTCATCATGGGGATATATTATAATTCATTCAACTACCCTCTATTGCTAGACATTTCAATTTTATAAATAACACATGCTGAATATATTTGTACAAAAAAGTCACTAAGGCTAAACTAGATTTTTCAATCTAGTTTATTTCTGGTTCTCAGTCTATCTTACAAGTCTTGAATTTAGAAATATGACCTTGGTAATAGGTGCTTCCTTATCTTCAGCTGGTGAAGTGAGCCCTGCTGAAGTGCAGAGAATCACTCATGATTTCAAAATAGGGCAAGGGTTACAATAGAATGAAACTGGCTGGGCCTGCTTGCTCTGGTGAGAAGGCCATACCAGTGTCAGGGACTGGGATCTGCAATAGAGGGTGAGGACTCCAGTGCAGCAAGAGGTCAGGAACAAGGCCAAGAGCCCTAGGAAAAGTGGCCAAGGCAATAGAGCAGGCTCCAGGGTGTCAGTGGGTAACCTATAGTCAAGAGTGGGCTGGAGTCTGGAAGCCAAAGGGTCTGAAGCAGAAAGAAGTCATCAGCTCTCCCAACTCCTGGCAGAAACAAAGGTAGATTGAAACACAGCACCGGGAACCAGAAGTGAACCCGGCCCTAGGGCAAAGACTGTGCTAAATGCTCTCTCACATGGTGACCCAAAGGAACTGTGTGCTGGTATATAGAAACTCTAGTTAACCTTCCTACCTATCCAGAGGTAGGACTGGAGTTAGAGTGTGTTAACCCATCAGTCTTGGTGTGAGAAACGTCATTTTAAATAAATAATTGTATAAAGGTAATGAATGGGTACAGATTTCAAATGCCTTGTGAAATAAAAGTAGTCACTTTCTCATCACTCATAGAAATTGACCATGAAGGTCATAAAATTGACTCTGGTGACGGCTGCACAAACTCAGTTACTATACTAGACATCACTGAATTGTACCCTTTAAATAGCTGAATTGTATTATACATGAATTATATCTCAATAAAGCTATTTTTAAAAAGAAAGAAAAGAGAAACTGACCATGATGGGCTAGTCTTTTAATATCTAGAGGATGGGGCCTATGAACTTCTCCCCATGTTCAAAATCTCTACCCTGTCTGCCTCCCAGTGAACATAAGGTTTCAACAGTGAGAACTGATTCCTCTGTATCATTCTATTGCTTCATCTAACCGTCAGGCTACTCTGAGATACCCAACTCCCAGGGCTAAGAAAGAGAAATGGTGATTAAGAATACATACTACTTGTCCCTGAAGGGTTTCGTGCATAGGCATTAAAGGCTGTGGAATGGCCCAGGCCCAGTGGCTCACGCCTGTAATCCCAACACTTTGGGAAGCTGAGGTGGGTGGATCACCTGAGGTCAGGAGTTCAAAACTAGCCTGGCCAATATGGTGAAACCCCATCTCTACTAAAAATATAAAAATTAGCCAGGCATGGTGACTAATCGGGAGGCTAAGGCACAAGAATCACATGAACCCAGGAGGCAGAGGTTGCAGGGAGCTGAGATCGCACCATTGCACTCCAGCCTGGGTTAAAGAGTGAGACTCCATCTCAAAAAAAAAAAGTCTGTGGAAAACCAAGTTGTGGAATCCATATATTATACACATAGAAAAAGCCTAAGCAAAGGAAAAATCTTTAGCAGAAATTAAAATGCTAACAGCAGTGTAAGAGAAAGGGGAGAATGATTTTTCTCTAACAACGTGTATTCTAATGTTTCTTTGCCTGTCAAGAGATGCCATTCTGTGGTTTTTAATGATGAATTATTCTGGAGAGGCAACACATTCAGCTCGGTTCAGAGAACTTGCTCTGTGAGACGTGCTTTTCTCCTGTGACAAAAGGAATCCAGGGAAATATGAAAACTCAGGGTGCTTGTAAAAGCTAAAAGAAGAGAAAAAAATAGCAGGGGCATAAGGGAGCAATGAAAGTTACCTTTTGTTGTTCTTGTTCAGAGTTTTTGTCTGTTTTTTCAATTATATCCCCAAAAAAAGTCAATTTGAGATTATAGCTATGTAGGACAACCTGACTTATCTTCTCACATCTTGGCCTCTTCTACTGGAAAATATTTTCTTTGTGAAAATACCAAATACAGCTGCTACTCTCTCCCTCTTAACTAGAAGTGACCTTAAAGATTATGTAACCTAATCTGCTTATTTTAAAAGTGCTTTTGGCCAGGCATAGTGACTCACACCTGTAATCCCAGCACTTTGGAAGACCAAGGCAGATGGATTGCTTGAGCTCAGGAGTTCAAGACCAGCCTGGCCAACATGGTGAAACCCCATCTCTACAAAAAATACAAAAACTAACTGGTCATGGTGGTGAGTGCCTGTAGTCCCAGCTACTCAGGAGGCTGAGGTGGGAGTATCATGTGAGCCTGGGAGGTCCAGGCTGCAGTGAGCTGAGATCACATCACTGCACTCCAGCCTGGGTGACAGAGTGAGACCCTGTCTCAAAAAAAAAAAAAAGGTATATTAGTATTGTTTGGAAAAATCCTAAAGCATACTCTTCACAACCTAAAGATAGATGGACTGGGCATGGTGGCTCACACCTGTAATTCTAACACTTTGGGAGGTAGAGGCAGGAGGATCGCTTGAGGCCAGGCGTTTGAGACCACCCTGGTCAACTAGCAAGGTTTTGTCTCTAGGAAGGAAGGGGAGGGGAGGGGAGGGGAGGGGAGGGGAGGGGAGGGGAGGAGGAAAAGCTAGAGGCTCATGCCTCAGGAATTCAAGGTTGTAGCAGCCTATGATCACGCTACCGCACTCCAGCCTCGGTGACAGAGCAAGACCACGACTCAAAAAAAAAAATTGTGTGTGTGTATATATATATGTGTGTGTGTGTGTATACATATATCTAAAATATATATAATATATATAAAAGATATATATGTATTTGGAGGTTTTATTTAAAGCCATAATATAGCATACTTCAAATTTGTATCACTGAAAAATTGAACTTATTTTATTATTTGACAAACCAAACTAATATTTATGAAGTTAAAAGAAATCATCTCTAATTCATGAGCTTAATCTGATTATTCTGGAAATGTTTTTAGACAGTAAAACATCTGTCACTACTTACATTATCTAATTAGAATTTTAAAAATCTGTTTCAGATACTTAAAAAACAAAACACGTGTGCATATATATGACTTTTATGTGTCATTTAAAAAAAGTTAAATACTTCAGATGGGTTCACATGAGAAATGTTTGTTTATTTATTTATTTAAGACAGGATATCACTCTGTCCATCAGGATGGAGTACCATAGACCAATCATGGCTCACTGCAGCCTTGAACTCCTGGGCTTAAGCCATCCTCCAGTCTCAACCTCCCAAGTAGCTGGGACTACAGGTATGCACTACCAAGTCCAGCTAATTTTTTAAATGTTTTGTAGAGATGGGGGTCTCACTATGTTGCCCAGGCTGGTCTCAAACTCCTGGCCTCAAGTGATTCTCTGACCTTGGTCTTCCAAAGTTCTGAGATTATAGCCGTGAGCCACCATGCCCAGCTGAGACATTTTTTAAATAGATTAAATCATTTTATCTTCACTATCCTATTTTTTTATTATTATTTTAAACTGGAAAAGAAAGATGACTCCTACTGTTAAAATTCTTAAATGTCTTTGGGAGGCCGAGACGGGCGGATCACGAGGTCAGGAGATCGAGACCATCCTGGCTAACACAGTGAAACCCCGTCTCTACTAAAAATACAAAAAAACTAGCCGGGCGAGGTGGCGGGCGCCTGTAGTCCCAGATACTCGGGAGGCTGAGGCAGGAGAATGGCGTAAACCCGGGAGGCGGAGCTTGCAGTGAGCTGAGATCCGGCCACTGCAGTCCAGCCCGGGCTACAGAGCAAAAACTCCGTCTCAAAAAAAAAAAAAAAAAAAAAAAAATTCTTAAATGTTTTCTCAGTATATTTCAAAGACAGGAAGATAAACTTAAAGAGGTGTCTAATACACGGAATCTAGAATAAATATTTCAGTATTTCCATAAAGTGGACTAGCTGATGAAAGCAATAAAGTAAAATTTAGCAGTAATTGATATAAAATTTTATACTGGGTTCCAGAAAATTTTGCATCACTTGGAATTTTTAGTGTAGACGAGAGAAGACTTAGCAGGGAGAAAATAGCAGTTTTCAAGTTTTAAAATGTATTCAGAGAAAGAGAAATTGGCCTTGCAAGGTGTTACTTTAAAAATTAAAATAGGAGCCCAGTGGGAAGTAGATATTGGGCCATAATGAGAAATAACTTCTTTTAATTACTGCTATAGGCAGAGGAATGGGCTGCTCTGTAAATGGCAACCTTTGCATAAGAGATTTTTTTTGGTAGCAGTTGTGTTACTATCTAACTCCCTATGATTTAAGGAAAGTAAGCTAACCATTACCCCAGCACCCAACCCTGCTTTTCAAGGCCAGCATGGTGCCTTGTATATAATAGACCCTCCACAAATATTTTTGAGTAAGTGAACTGATTATGGCCTAATTATTGCTACATATCAGTAAAATTATGGAAATATAACAAATTAAAATCAAAGTATGTAGTTAATCTGATAAAAGACATTTTTAAAAACTAATGAAGGCTGGGAGAGGGGGCTCACACTTGTAATCCCAGCACTTTGGGAGGCCGAGGCAGGCAGATCACTTGAGGTCAGGAGTTTGAGGCCAGCCTAGACAAAAGGGTAAAACCTCGTCTCTGCTAAAAACACAAAAATTAGCCAGGTGTGGTGGCATGCACCTGTAATCCCAGCTACTCAGGAGGCTGAGACAGGCGAATCACTTGAGTCCAGGAGGTGGAAGTTGCAGTGAGCCGAGATCTTGCCACTGTACTCCAGCCTGGGTGACAGAGTGAGACCCCACCTCACAAAAAAAAAAAAAGAAAAAGATGAAACATTTATAATCTTTTTAACATAAGCATTTCTTTTAATGTTGAAAATTTTTTTTTTTTTTTTTTTTTTTGAAATGGGGTTTCACTCTTGTCGCCCAGGCTGGAGTGCAGTGGCACGATATTGGCTCACTGCAACCTCTGCCTCCCAGGTTCAAGTGATTTTCTTGCCTCAGCCTCTCGAGTAGCTGAGATTATAGGCTCCCACCACCACACCCGGCTAATTTTTTGTATTTTTAGTAGAAATGGGGTTTCACCATATTGGCCAGGCTGGTTTCAAACTCCTGACCTCAGGTGATCCACCTGCCTCAGCCTCCCGAAATTCTGGGATTAGAGGCGTGAGTCACCGCGCCCAGCCAATGTTGAAAATTTTTTGACTTTTATTTATCCACATTACTTTGAACTTAAGGCTGTGTGCAGATTATTAAATAAAAGTCTTACAGCAAATTCCTGCTGGACTGTGAAAGAATCTGTTTTACAACAAAGCCATATTTAGTTTTAGCCCTGCTAAGAAACCAATCAACCCAGAGCATCACATGACATAGTTTAAGATACGCTGTAGCTAGGGATGGTATTTTTACTACTGGAAAAACATAACCATGGACGTCATCTGTTTCTTTTTTTTTTTTTTTTTTTTTTTTAAAGACAGCATCTCCCTCTATTGCCCAGGCTGGAGTGCAGTGGTGCAAACATAGTTCACTGCAACCTTGACCCCCCTGGACTCAAGTGATCCTCCCCGCTGAGTCTCCCCTGCAGCTGGGGCCACAGGTATACACCACCAAGCCTGGCTATTTTCTTTTTTTTTTTATGTAGAGATGTGGTGGGGGGTGTCTCAGTTTGTTGCCCAGACTGATCTCGAACTCTTGGGCTCAAGTGACCCTCCTGCCTTGACCTCCCAAAGTGTTGGGCTTACAGGTGTGACACCCCGTACTCAGCCCTGTTTGAATTTTTTGAAAGCAATCCTTTCCTTCCAGACCATAGAGGAGGGAAAGTAACTCAGGTTCACCAATACATACATACTTAAATAAGTATTGGAACCATAGTAAAATAAGAAAAAATAGAAAGTGAAGTTCTAGAATTCTTCCACCCAGAGCATATTCAAAACAAGCAAACAAAATATTCAGTTCTGACTCTTGCTTCTTTTTAACCTATATTCTTGGTTAGACCTTCGACATTTGGTAAAAAGAAGCATTCTTTCCTGTTCCTTTAGTTCTTTGTCCTACAGTATTAGGGTCTTCCTGACTTCATCCCCCATGCCACCTCTTTAAATTAAACATTTGAAGGCATTTGTCCATCCTACTTGAATGTCATTGTTTAAAATTATAAACCGAGGATTTGCAAATTCCTTAAAGTGGAATTTAAGAAAATCTTTAACATTTCATAAGTCATATCCTAGTCAATGTCCTATTTTCAGGACATTGTCTCCTCTTTTTTCCAGAGCAGACAAATTCCCTAGAGTTATGCCGCGTGCCAGACCATCCTCCTTTTTATTTAATTATTTCAAAGGATGAAAAGCTTTTTCATAGCACCCCCACAAAATCTGTTATACCAAGCACCATAAGAAGTCACACATAGCATTGAGCTCAACACAATGCCTGCAATTGTAACTCCCCTCCTCGGCTTCTTGTCTCTCCACTCCTCAGGCCTGTAGCTTGTACACGTTATCTCTTCTGAATGCAGGCTTAACACTAACATACCCAGCAACCACACACAGCTTCCTGCACCCACCTCAAAGTGGTGGGCTGTTGTTCCTTCAGCATGAGTATCCAGCTATGGAAGACAGGAGATTACATTTTCTTCGGTTGCATATGAACTGGTTCTGTTGTGAGATGCTAGGCAGGGCCATGCTTTCATAGAACTGCCAATTATTCCAAGGCCAAAGTGGTCCATTTTGGTAGCTATCTCTCAAAATACAACTGGCTGAAACTTAATGACTGCGTTCAGCAAGAATTTCATTCAGGTACCTACCCAGGGATACCTTTGACAAACAATTTAATCTAAAAGCTTCACCAGCAAATCTATTGCTAATGGTTAGGCTTTCTATGGGTGTTTATGGAGAGTTTTCTTGTGTGTTCACTTTTGTAACTTGGTAAAACGTGCTTTAAAATTGCTCCTGACTGGGCACAGTGGCTCACACCTGTAATCCCAGCACTTTGGGAGGCTGAGGCGGGCAGATCACCTGAGGTCAGGAGTTTGAGACCAGCCTGGCCAACACAGTGAAACCCCGTCTCTAATAAAAATACAAAACAAAATTAGCTGGGTGTGGTGGCGGGCGCCTGTAATCCCAGCTACTCAGGAGGCTGAGGCAGGAGAATCTCTTGAATCTGGGAGGTGGAGGTTGCAGTGAGTTGAGATTGTGCCATTGCATTCCAGCCTGGACGACAGAGCAAGACTTCATCTCAAAAAAAAAAAATGCTCCCCACCAGTGTTATCTCAGCTGTGCTGCCATGGCATAGGACATTTGGCCTTGGATCACTGACGTGTCCCAATGTTGACTGAGGGTCATTCAGTCAACCTATCACGTCCGATTCGAGCGAAGTGTCAGCCTCCCAGGCAGATCTGTGTGGCTGTGTTTCACCAGTTTCTGTCTCACAGATCCTGTGAATCAGGTAACTGACTTTGGCCCCTCGATTGTAAGAAAGATCAGACTCACGTTTGTGACCCAGCTCTGGCAAGTATGTGGGATTTTAAGGCACATGTACTAATCTCATAGCTGGCTTTATTAATTTTTTTACTGTATTTCTTTGTTACAACTCTGTCATGGGAATTTTATGTATTTTTGCAAACCACCTAAAATTCTGGTGTAAGTCAATAATTTAATCATTATTATTCTTATTAGTAATCTGATCATTTTAAATCAATTAATTTATCATTCCATACTGAACAGAAAGAGTTCTGATTTAGTGCTGTCACATTGAAGAGCTATTCTTATTCATGGACATCTGTTTAAAGTTATGTAGACTGGGCTGGCGTGGTGGCTCATGACTGCAATCTCAACACTTTGGGAGGCCGAGGTGGGTGGATCTCCTGAGGTCAAGGGTTGAAGACTAGCCTGGCCAACATGGCGAAACTCTGTCTCTATTAAAAATACAAAAATTAGCCGGACGTGGTGGTGTGTACCTGTGATCCCAGCTACTCGGAAGGCTGACACAGGAGAATCGCTTGAGCCTGGGAGGTGGAGTTTGAAGTGAGCCGAGACCACGCCACTGCCCTCCAGCCTGGGCAACAGAGCAAGACCCCATCTCAAACAAACAAAAAAAGAAGTTATGTAGACTGCTGCTTTCTGGGATATTTAAAAGTCCATCATCAATTACCTCCTTCTGCTACTCATTTCTTACTTTTTGTTGAAGGAGAATTGAAAAGGCAATCAGGAGAGTCCATGTCAAAAGGAAAGAAAAGATTACATTAGGAAAGAAAAAACTATGAACTCAAATTCATTTAAATGTATTCAGAAATATGTCATGCATATTTAAAATAATATACACATTGTTTTACTGAAGTAGGATTCTATTGTTCTCGATGAATTACTAGAATTCTTACACAAACTGATAGGAACTAGAGGCTGAGCAGACTTGATATGATATCTAGTAAATAAATTAAAGATATTAAATTATACAGAAGAAAGTAGGTTATGTCCTATATGAAATTTAATCTCAAATTATTTTCTCTTTTAATTGTCTAAGCCTTTTACAATATTATTTTGTTTGGTGAATGGCTTGAGAGTTTAGATCTGCTTTTGGTTGGGAAGTGACTGAGATGGTTAGTGGAGAAAGGGGGAAGAGTAATAGGTCATTGCTACTTGGTAGTGGAATAAAAGAATCGTGATGAGCTCATCACCATCAGGCATGTTTAGATAGAAAAATCAGCCTTTTGTAAGACAATTTGCTAGCAAAATTATCATTGGAAAGAATTTCTTATAGCCAGTTCAACAGAATAGTATTGTTGAAGACTCTCTAAAACTGTATTCTTTTGTATATAGAAGTGAACCTTTCTTATAATGTTGTGCAAATATACATATTTTTCTAAAACATATTAATAATATATAATATATACTTCTAGGTATACAAATATATACTTAGCATTTCCTCACTTCTATTGACAAACACACAATAAGTTAAATAAAAATGGTGACAGTTTGGTGGAGAATAAAATTTCAAGGTGAATCTCAATCTGTTTCCACCATAGCCTACCTTCCTGTGGGTCATGTTGAATGATGAGGCCCTGGTGGGTTTGAATTGAAAATGGATTGACTCTCACCAATTGTTTTGAGATGTTTATACAATCTTCAAACTCTTTTGATTAACTGACATCTATCTGGTCTTCACTGGGTAGACGTAGCAGAGCTAAGACTAGAATTTGCCAATCTTGGTAGTTGTTGCTTTCTGTTCTTGATTGATTATCCGGGAGGAAGCGAATCTTGATCCTTCACCTTACTGTTTATTAACAAACATTATATTTTCAGCTTATCTCTAGTTTTCTATACTTTCTCTAGTCTAATTACTTTAGCTTTTCCCCTCATTCCTTGCTTAGAATTAAAAACTTTAAGTTGGTTGTGTAAACTGACATTGCACAATTTCTTCTATTTCACAAAATAAATTCTCTACAATCTTATCTTGTTATCTATTGCAAACTTTGCTAAAGGTAAAATAAACATCTCAAAAAGTGCTTGAGTACAATGCTCGGTCTCCTCATGCATTTTAGTACATTCTAATTTTATTACAAACTATTTTTCACACAAAATCTCAACTACTATTTCTCGCTCAAGAAGCTCCAGTTATTCTTTCACCTGTAGACTCTGCGTTTACTTTTAATAAAAAGGCAGCATTTTGTTGGCTGTAATTAGGTTTGGCTCAACCCATTAGCTTTGCTAACAATAAACTAATTGTCAGCGAAACTTGTGTTTTATCTGTTACCCTCTCCCCTCCTCCATTTTCTAGCTTAGTGTAGTGACAGGAACAGGCGCAGCTGACTTGAAATGAATTATTTTGTCTTTCTGAACCTCTGTTTTCTCATTTGCAAATCCACCATCTTAGGATTGCTGAGCAAAATTGATCCAATTCCTGCAAAAGAATCAGCACTCGATAAATGTGAATGTCCTTGCCCTCAGAGAAGGATCTTGTAGGAAATTTCACCAGCAAAGCAAAGTCACTGGAAAACAGTAAGTCACCTCTTCATCTGAGTTTTACATCCAGGCTTTGACACACAAAATACGGTGGTGGTGGTAGTGGTTGTTTTTTAACTAGTCAAGTGCAGCAGTGAGAAGTGGGGACAGAGTAGAACAAGGAGTTCGAGTTGTAGCTGACTGCAAACAACTGACAGGACTCACTACCTGTTCTACCTTTAGCTCACAATACACATTTTAAAAAATCACTCTCCCAAACCATTTTCAAAAACTTAAAGAAGAAAGCCCACATTGAAGCTTGGGGAAAATTGTTTAAATTTGTCCCCTCATTTAGATTAACCTCTGGCTCAATATTGTCATGATGACAAATTCATTCTCAAAGCATTTTGCACTCTTCCTTTATACTATTTATCACAATTATAACTAAATGCCTTGATCGCTGGTATTATGAGCTCTATCTTGAAGGGAGGAACTGTGTGGCTGTCTTGGCAACTTCTGTATCTCCAGTTGACATACAATAGGCGACCTTAATAAACATTTGAAGAGTCAGTGAGTGAGTGAAGTAGTCTGTGTTTCTATTTAAAGCAGTGCTTCTGAAAGGCTGTAGGTGAATCCACTTTAAATCCATTTTTCCCCCCAGTGATTTGTGGTAAAATTATCACCAATGCCTTCTCCCCATTTCAGCCTGCTCTTCACTTGACATTATCTCATTAAAAGAATCTGTTCCTTATTGATCTTCCTTCTGCTCTGTAAATAAATGCTTCTGGGAGATAGGCTAAAGGTCAAAGAAGAAATTTAAAGAAATGCTATTGCTGAATTATTTTATTAAGGCAAAATCTTTTCACTTAACGAAAAGTGTGTCCTTATATTTTTGTGTAATAATGTTAGATTTTCACTTGTTGCAACTTCATTAAAAAATATGCACTTATATCTCCCCGGGACACTCTGTAAGGGTGCTTAAAACATTTTCCTAAAAGAGCAAAAACCATATTTTTTGCCTAAATTTCATTTTAGCCTCTTTCTAATTCTAAGCAAAAAGTACTTGCTACAACTATACCTCACATGTTTTACTCATTATTTAACTAAAAATTTATTGTAAAATCTGTCTTCAAATCCATCGGTAGAAAAGGAGAAAAGATTTAATATTTCAATAAAACTGTGGACTTGGAATGGAAAAAATGTATCATGAGTTTGAATTCTTCAACTGCTTATTTTTCTGGGGGAGGGCTGGAAGGGGTTGCAGATGGGAGGCCTTACTCTAAGAGTTATTGTGATAGGATCTTTTGACAAAAGAGGCTCTTTTTAAATGGTTTTTCAGGCCCTTATGGGTTGGGATAAGGACCTATGGGCTGGAACTTATGCAAACAGAACACTTAAGCTGGGGTTTTTTATATTTCCAGGAAATTTCTGAAGAACATGAGAGTCTTTAGCTTTGCAAAACATAAAATTTCAAAAACAGTCTTCTAAACCTGCATATAAGTAGTTCCCACCTTACCTCATGCTTTAAAACAAGATTTTCAACACATTTAAAAATTACCTTAGAGTTTGTGAAGAATGCACATTCCATAGTTATGGAGCTGAGCTCTGGCATTGCATGTTAACCCACAGGTTATGAGATTCTTACGTACATGATCAATATAAACTATGCTTTGAAAAAGGTTATTTTCAGATAGAAGTGGGCAACTAGGTTTCAATGACCTCCCCATTTTTCCTGTTTTTCCTTCTCCACTTCCACTCAGTCAGTGCCTCAGATTACTTTCTTAGACATTCTCCTTCCACTTCTCAACAGAGAGGCAGCCTCTCCGGAGAAGGCCCATGATAGAATCAGGTCTCCAACTCATCCTGTCCTCAATCCACACTCCCATCCTGCACTTCCTTTTTCAGCTCACTTGCTTATGACAGTTTCAGAATGGTTTTTTCTCCCACTTTGTTCCTTTGTCCACAGGTTCACCATTAATATTTCCCCAGGCATTTTGTTCTGGACCTCTGTGAACCACAATGACAATCTGAGAATGCATCTAGAATGAGGTAATCATGGAAACCATATCCATGAGGCCCAGAAATGTGAACTAGGGTGTTTAGCTTAGAGGGAATGGATGTCTTATGGAAGTTAACTTAGACTCATTCTGTGCAGTTCTATGAATCCTAACTACAACAACTAAGTAAAAGTTATGCAAAGCAGATTTTGGTTGAGGATCAAAGAAAACTTTCTAATGAAATGGTAGTCTTGCAAAGTTATAAAAATCCAGTCACCATGAGTGTTCAAATAGAAGATGGAGAATTTCCTGTAAGGGTTTGGGGAAGGAAACATTCTATTAGTGAAGATCGTAGCACCCACTGTGTGGATGGTGCCCCAAACAGTGGTGATACAAAGTTAAATAAGACTTATTTCAAGGTCTAGCAGAGAATTGGACATTTAAGCAAAATCATTGCAATGTGGTGTGTTGAGTGTAATAGAAGAATGCACACAACTGGCATCAATCACAGGCATGTGTGTGAGCAAGATTCAGATTTCAGCTCTCAGACTGTAAGCTGAAAGTCAGACTTTGTCACACTTTGACACCAAGTGGAGTAGCAATGAACTCCTCTCAACCCCTAAGCTTTGCCCAAGCTGCAGATTTGGGAGCAAAATATATATTGTGGTTGTTTTAAGCACTAAATTGTAAGGTGGTTTGTTTTGAAGCAACAAATAACTGGAACAAGGATGAAATGAATTAATTTATATAAAGAGCATAGAACAGTTATCTAGCACATGGTAAGTACTCAATAAATACTGACCCACTATGGTTATTGTTTTATTATTACTTATTGTTACAAAAATGGTATTATTTAAAAAAGCATTAGTATCAAAATCTCTATCAATTTATTCAGCTTTGTCATGCCATGAACTGTCTGCTCATATTTCATGCCATTTCCACATGCTTTTCCTCTTTCTTTTGCCACTTCTGCATTGCCCATAGCCACTTGGAGTATGTCTACAAAGAGCTAAGTATTTTGCATTTTCTATTTACCTTACCTGGAATATAGCAATACTCTCCTCCCTGGTCAAGCCACTTTCAGATTATCCCTTCTGATCCATTCTGATCCAGGGTTGTTTTTTGTTGTTGTTGTTGTTGTTTCAGTTCAAACCTGACCACATCAGTTGCCTACTTAATATCTTTCAATGGTTTCCCACTGTTCTTAGGATGCAGCCTCCAACCATAATTGTGGCTTCAAACCCTGTATGGTTGTCCCTCTGCTCACTCTCTCCCTGCTGAGTCTTATCACCTTTACTTACTGTATTCCAACTAGCCTGGTCTGCCTGCACCTCCTCTCCTTTCTGCCTTGGGGTCCTGGAACATACTGTTCCCTCTGGGCCCTAGGCTCTTTGAAGAGCCTTTTTATTGAGTTAACTCCTCCTTGGCCTTCAGGCATCACCTGAAATTTTACTTTCTATGGAAGATCCTGAGCTCCATAGCACTTCATCAAATGTATATAAATAATAATAATTATTAGTGGTATTGTATAATTATTTGTTTAATGTCTGCCTCTACAAAGGCAGGGATGATTTCTCCACAGACACATTCCCACTGCCCTAGCACATAGGAGGCAAATGAGTGTCAAATTGACTCATTTCAATGGGTTGTGCTTAGGTTCCTAATGTTTATACATATATTAGATACATAAAATATGTATATAGTCGTGGACCACTTAATAGTGAGGATATGTTCTGAGAAATACATTGTTAGGTAATTTTTTTTACTGTGCAAACACCATGGTGTGTACTTACACAAACCTAGATGGTGTAGCCTACTATGCTCCAGGGCTATGCCCTGTAGCCTATTGCTCTTAGGCTACAAACCCATACAACATGTTACTGTTCTGAATACTGCAGGCAATTGTAACACAGTGATAAGTATTTGTGTGTCTAAACATAGGAAAGTACAGTAAAAATATGGATAAAAGATAAAAAATGATATACCTGTATAGGACACTTATTATGATTGGATCTAGGAGGGTGAGTCAGTGAGTGAGTGGTAAGTAAATGAGAAGCCCTAGGAAATTATCGTACACAACTATAGATTTTATAAACTACCATACGCTTAGGCTACATTAAATTTATGCAAAATGTGTTCTTTCTTCAGTAATAAATTAACCTCAGCTCAATATAAATTTTTTTTACTTTATATACAAACTAAACTTTTTTCAACTTTTTGACTGTTTTGTAATAACACTTATCTTAAAACACAAACATTGTATGGCGGCACAAAAATATTTTCTTTCTTTATATCTTTATTCTGTAGGCTTTTTTCTACTGTTACATTTTTAAATTTATTTAACTTTTTAAGTTTTTTCCTTACAGACAAAGACACAAACATACACATCAGCCTAGGCCTACACAGGGTCAGAATTATCAACATCACTATCTTCCACTTTCATGTCTTGTCCCACTGGATGGTCTTCAAGGACAGATGACGCATGAAGTTGTCATCTCCTCTGATAGCAATGCCTTATGGAATATCTCCTGGAGGACCTGCCTAAGGCTGTTTTACACTTAAGTTTTGTTTTGTTTTTTTTTTTTTTTTTTTGTAAGTAGAAGTAAAGCTTTTCCAAACAAAAAAATCAATGCAAGTGGTTTTATGGAAGTTAGAAAAAGAAAAAAAAAAACATTTTTTTTAAACCAGAAACTGTGCTAAATGCTCCATGTATTTGATTGCATTTTGTCCTCACAATAATCTTGGCAGAAAAGCACTTTTAACTTAGGCACAGAGAAGTCACTAAGCTCATAAGGAGCAAGTTGGCATTTGACCCCAGTGACTCTAGGTCTGTGCTGTGAGAGTAACCTTCAGAATCTGTGGTAATTCAGGCGAAGATAACAGTGGTCTCTCCTGAGACAAGGGCAGAAGGGTTGAGAACAGTGGATAGATTTGAGGACTCTTAAGGAAATAGGAATGAAAGGACTTGGTGATTGGCTAAAAGAAGTGAGAAAGAAGAAAGAAAAAGAAAGAAAGAGAGAGCCAGAGGAAGGAAGGGAGGGAGGGAGGGAGGGAGGGAGGGAGGGAGGGAGGGAAGATGGAAGGAAGGAAGGAAGGAAGGAAGGAAGGAAGGAAGGAAGGAAGGAAGGAAGGGAGGGAGGGAGGGAGGGAGGGAGGGAGGGAGGGAGGGAGGGACGGAGGGAGGGAGGGAGGGAGGGAGAGAGTATCAGTCAGGACGCTTTGCAGTGCAAGGAACAGAAGCTCAAGACCAGCTGAGCAAGACCCTGTCTCTACAAAAAAATTTAAAAAGCAAATTAGCCTGGCGTGGGGGAGAGGGCCTATGGTTTAAGCTACACGGGTGGCTGAGGCAGGAGGATCGCTTGAGCTCAGGAGTTTGAGGCTGCAGTGAGCTATGATCGTGTCAAAGCACTCCAGCCTGGGTGACAGAGAGAGACTCTGTCTCTAAAAACAAAACAAAAATGATATAAACCAGAGGCAAAGCTGTTGGAAGGGAAGGTTTGGGGGATTCCGGGGTGTCTCTAAGGACAATTCTCAGCATACTGGTGGTGCTGTGCCCCTCGTAGCCTCGGAATATCTGTTTCACTTTCTGGTGTCACAAGCAGACTTTCTGCTCCTAAGAGTATAGGCAGAACTCTCCCAAAACTTTCTCCACACGGTGCAGCAACCTGCGCCATTAGGCACCTTACACGCATGCGTGTGACCACCCTAGCGCATCTCCTCCTGCAACTGGCCTCCCTCGGTGTCTAGGGATAAGCATGCCAGCGGCAGGGCCTGCCGTCGGTCGGGGAAAGGACTGGAAGAGGCCCTCTGAGTCCCTGGCAGGGGTCGGGGCGATAAGCCTAAGGAGTTCTGCGTCCTGGGTACGCGGAGAGTGGTATGGATGGGGGCCACAAGCTCCGCATGGGAACGTCCCCTTGGTTCCAAGACACCACCTTTTACAGGGAAGGACGCTATTAGAGGAGTGCCAGGGAGTCCTTCTGCTACATCCCCTCGTGGCTTCTCGGAACCTCCCTCTCCACCCCTCACTCCCAGCGGAGTTTTCTTCAAGTATCCGCAGCCAGGTGCAGCCACATGCCCTGGCCACAGATGCAAAGGGTTCTGGGAAAGCAAATGTCACCTTTTCTGCTTCTGCAGTGTAAGAGACAGTGACAAGTAGAGGATGGAATATGAGATGGTTGCTGGAAAGGCAGCCAACTAGGACTGCCACAAAAAGTCAAGAGTAACACCCAGAAGTTTCTTTAAAAGTTAACACAAAATCAATGTGACCTAGACATTCTGCTCCTGCAAATTTAAACAAGAGAAATGAAATCATATGTACACACCAAGGCTTGTACATGAAATAATAGTTTTATTTGCAATAGCCAAAAGCTAGAAATGACCCAAATGGCCATCAACAAGCAAGTGAATAAACAAATTATGATATATCCATATAATGGTATGCTACATGCTAATAAAAAGGAATGAACTATTAATACACACATCAACATGGATGAATCTCAAAAGAATTATGCTTAGTGAAAGAAACCAGACAAAAAAGTACATGCTGCATGACTCCATTTATATGAAATTCTGAAAACTGCAAATTAATCTATACTGACAGAAAAACAAATCAGTAAATATGTGCGGTTTATTGTGGTCTATAACATACCTCAGTAAAGCTGTTTAGAAAAAAAGCAAAATGTTGCCAGGGTTTTTGTTATTTGGGCAACTGGTTATTCACTGAAAGGACCACAGGTTGGGAGGAAGACGATGAGCTCTGTTTGGACATACAGTGCTGAGTTTGAATAGAACCATACAGTATCCAAATATAGAAGTCAGTAAGTTTTGAATACTAGAGTCTCTTTAAGGAGAAGTATTTGGGCTAGAGCTGCTATTTTACACCTGAAATATGCACATGAAATTTTGTGACAGCAACCATTAAGTTTGAATGGTGTGGACAGAGCCAGACTCCAGTAGATTGAGGCGGAAGCAAAGAAATGTAAGAGAAAAATAGGTAACTCTTTGGATACGTTTGGCTGTTCTGGATAAAAGAAAAATCAAGCAATCGCTGGAGGAAGTGTCTGAGCTGAGGGGATGGGATGTTTACCTGATTTTTAATATTGAAGATAATTGAGTTATATTTAAAGTCTGAGTGTAAATCTCCAGACGGGAGGTAGACATTGATACAGGATAGAAAGAGATAACTGATGTCACTAAGTGCATCAAAATGTAAGAAAGATTGGGATCCGGAGTGTTCTTCTACTGTAACCAAAAGGAACAAGAGACATGTACCCAGGAGTTGGTGACAGGTGTGACAGCCATGCTGTGCTCATTGGGAGAGCACCTGCTGCTGACGTGAAGGTTTTTTTTTTTTTTTTTAAAGAATAATACAATCATTATTCTATTCCTTATAAATAAATATATGTATGTATTCAATTTGTATTCATTATGAGCCCCCATGTACTGGAAAATGTTTTCACTTTCCCGGCCTCAGCAATTATCAACTGATGGCCTATCTTATTTGATCTATACCCCAATTCTTCAACTCCCCTATCCAGATGATTTTGAAGCAAATCCTAGACTCTTTTAAAACAGACATATAATTACTATGCCATTATTCAAACTAAATAAAAATTAACTAATTCCTTAGTATCTTCCATTATTGAGTTGTTGTAGAACCAGATTATTGACCCTGCCTACTGAAAGGTCATAGGTAGGGTCTTTTGGAAGAAAGAAATGAACAAAGGTTTGTGCTGAAATGCATACCCAGCTCCTTACTGCACTACTATCATGAGTGTCTTCCCAGTTGAGACCTGGGCACAAAGTAGAGCCACAGTTATAGCCCTGGGTAGTCAAAAAGCTCAAGTCCTAGAGCATGAACTGTAGCAAATCCAGACATAGGAGCTGAAGCCTCACCAGCATTTGATTAATCTGTTTATTCATTTAATATTTTCTAAGTGCCTGTTCTGTGTCAGACACCATTGAAGACACTGGGCATACAGAAGTAAGCACATTGGACATGGTCTGTGGTCTCATGGCTATTCCAGCCTACTGCAGTGGGCTCCCTTTACCCTTTATGGAGAATCCATCCCTCCCTCCCTTCTTTAGTTCACCTAACATTGTTCTCTCTTCCAATTTGTATTTATTGTTAAAACAATATTCTAACATTGGAGGAATTTTTTAAGAAAAAAATTTATCAAAAAATAGCTAGATCTTTTCATAATTGTTTTTATTTTTCCATGCACACTTCTAGTGTTTGTTCATGTATTAAAATTGGAAGTTGGCTGTAATCTCAACACTTTGGGAGGCCGAGGTGGGCAGATCACTTGAGATCAGGAGTTTGAGACTAGCCTCGTTAAAATTAGCTGGGTGTGGTGGCAGGAGCCTGTAGTCGCAGCTACTTGGGAGGCTGAGGTGGGAGAATCACTTGAACCTGGGAGGCAGAGGTTGCAGTGAGCCAAGAACACACCACTGCACTCCTACCTGGGTGACAGAGCGAGACTCCATCTCAAAACAAACAAACAAACTAACAAAAACAAAAATTGGTAGCAACCTAAATGTCCATGAGTATGGAATCATTAAATTCATACAACCATTAAAAATGAAGTAGGATCTCTATATATGTGCCTATTACAAATACATAAACTCAAAGTTTGCCTAAGTCAGGGGTTCTCAAGCTTTAGCATGCATCAAAATCACCTGGAGGGCTTGTGGATGGGCTTCGCAATCAGTAGGTCTATGGTGGGACCTGAGACCTTGAAATTCTACCAAGTTCCCAGGGGATGCCATTGCTGTTGGTTGGGGGACTATAAGAATCACTGCCTGATCATTTAATCTTGCTAAAGCAAGCACAAGTTGTAAAGTCTCTACAGGTACTTTGTGCTGTTCAAGTGTAGTGTTCCAAAGCAAATGGCTATTTATTTATGAGGCCATTTTGGTAAGTACAAAAGTTGGTCAGTAGCAGAATTTGAGGTAGAAGCAAAAGGTACTGAGCTCTGCATAATAATAGAGTGGGAGGACATTTGAGTTCTGGAGAAAATTAGGGAAGAAAAAAATAGAAATGGGGAAGAAAAATGACTACAGATAAGTGGACAAAAGGACTTGGAACATACTGAAATATTCCATTTTAAATTATTTGCTTTCCTTTTCTGCAATAGAAACCATTCCATTGTCTCCAAGTATTTTGATATTGCTTAGTCAATAGTATTTTGGGAAATGGAGATCAGAAGTGTCCAACATGCGTTGATGTGGTGCAGAAAAGGAGAAGCACGTACAGAAGGTGAGACCAAGAGCAAGGATCAATAATTCAGCAAAAACAGGATGTCAGAAGAAGTGACTAGCAGAAATGAAAGCCCCAAGAGTCCCTGAGGAAGAAGAGAAATGAGAGATGGTGCTCAGAGCCGTTTGTACTTGCTATTATGAAAATGGGTGTGCCCATAATGCTGGAGGACTTGTAATATTATCAGCTGATATCCAGTTAGGGACTGATATTGAGCATAGATGACAAGGTCAAGTGTGACAACACTTGTATGTTGCAAACAATGGGGGTAAAGTCATTGTTGGAGCAAAGAGTTGAGACAGAATGTAATTAAGAGACCATGTTTACTCTTAGAATAGAATCCCCCCCAGAGCCTGTGGTGAGTTTAAGCTGTTAGAGTTTAGTCAGATAGAATAACTCCCACAATGCCAGCAAGAATTTCCTGGTCAGTAACTGTGTAGTTCCACTCAACAGGAAACATTATCTTTAGGAACAATCTGTACCTTAATGCCACATGGCACTGGTGTCCAAACAGAAACCAGCAATGTAAGGAGAAAAACCTATGGTAACAGTGCTCTCTTTTTCTGATAATAAATTAGCACAGTCTCTGAAGCCAACAACTGTTTCACATTCTAAAAAATAGTGCTTTGTGATGCATAAAATTTGCTTTTCCACTAACACTGCAATAACTTGTTATTTTGTGGAAGGCAGATAGAGTACAGATGCTCTTTCACTTAGAGTAGGGTTACATCCTAATCTATCCATCATGAGTAGAGAATATTCTAAGTCAAAAATGCATTTCACATACCTGACCTCCCAATATCATCGTTTAGCCCAGCCTGCCTTAAATGTGCTCAGAACACTTACATTAGACTACAGTTGAGCATAATCATCTAACACAAAGCCTATTTTATAATAAAATGTTGAATATCCCATGTAAGAGTATAAAACTGATTATTGCTAGCCCAGGAAAAGATTGAAATTCAAAATTCAAAGGATGATTTCTGCTGAATCCCTATTGCTTTTGCGCTATCATAAAATCGAAAAATCTTAAGTTGAACCATCATGTGTTGGGAACATCTATATGAGGACTGTTCCTACAATGCGTCCCGTGGGGCTGGATAGCTTCATACGTGCTCTCGCGGCACCCTGTGCGTCATTCAGTCACAGCACCTATGATATCGCATTTTTAAAATTATTACTATACTTTAAGTTCTCAGTTACATGTGCAAAACGTGCAGTTCTGTTGCATAGGTATACACGTGCCATGGTGGTTTGCTGCACCCATCAACCCATCACCTACATTAGGTATTTCTCCTAATGTTATCCCTCCCCTAGCCTCCCACCTGCCACAGGCCCCGGTGTGTGATGTTCCCCTCCCTCTATCCATGTGTTCTCATTGTTCAACTCCCACTTATGAGTGAGAACATGCGGTGTTTGGTTTTCTGATCTTGTGACAGTTTGCTGAGAATGATGGTTTCCAGCTTCATCCATGTCCCTATAGTATTCCATGATGTGTATGTGCCACATTTTCTTAATTCAGTCTATCACTGATGGACATTTGGGTTGGTTCCAAGTCTTTCCTATTGTGAATAGTGCTGCAATAAACATACGTGTGCATGTGTCTTTATCGTAGAATGATTTATAATTTGGGAATATGCCCAGTAATGGGATTGCTGGGTCAAATGGTATTTCTAGTTCTAGATCCTTGAGGAATTGACACACTGACTTCCACAATGGTTGAACTAATTTATACTCCCACCAACAGTATAAAAGTTTTCCTATTTTTTGACAACCTTTCCAGTATCTGTTGTTTCCTGACTTTTTAATGGTTGCCATTCTAGCTGGCTTGAGATGGTATCTCATTGTCGTTTTTATTTGCATTTCTCTAATGACCAGTGATGATGAGCATTTTTTCATATGTCTGTTGGCTACATAAATGTCTTCTTTTGAGAAGTGTCTGTACATATGCTTTGCCAATTTTTTAATGGGGTTATTTGCTTTTTTCTTGTACATTTGTTTAAGTTCCTTGTAGATTCTGGATGTTAGCCCTTTGTCAGATGAATAGATTGCAAAACTCTTCTCCCATTCTGTAGGTTGCCTGTTCACTCTACTGATAGTTTCTCTTTTTTTTTGAGACGGAGTCTCACTCTGTCGCCCAGGCTGGAGTGCAGTGGCCGGATCTCAGCTCACTGCAAGCTCCGCCTTTCGGGTTCACGCCATTCTCCTGCCTCAGCCTCCCGAGTAGCTGGGATTATAGACGCCCGCCACCATGCCCAGCTAGTTTTTTGTATTTTTTTTAGTAGAGACGGCGTTTCACCGGGTTAGCCAGGATGGTCTCGATCTCCTGACCTTGTGATCCGCCGTCTCAGCCTCCCAAAGTGCTGGGATTACAGGCTTGAGCCACCGCGCCCGGCCATACTGATAGTTTCCTTTGTTGTGCAGAAGTTCTTTAGTTTAATTAGATCCCATTTGTCTATTTTGGTTTTTGTTGCCATTGCTTTTAGTGTTTTAGATATGAAGTGTTTGCCCATGTCTGTGTCCTGAACGGTATTCCCCAGGTTTTCTTCTAGATTTTTTTTTTTTTTTTTTTTTTTTAAGACGGAGTCTCACTCTGTCACCCAGGCTGGAATGCAGTGGTGCGGTCTCTGCTCACTGCAAGCTCTGCCTCCTGGGTTCACACCATTCTCCCGCCTCAGCCTCCCAAGTAGCTGGGACTACAGGTAACCACCACCATGCCCAGCTAATTTTTTTGTATTTTTAATAGAGATGGGGTGTCACCATGTTAGCCAGGATGGTCTCGATCTCCTGACCTTGTGATCAGTCCATCTTGGCCTCCCAAAGTGTTGGGATTACAGGTGTGAGCCACCGTGCCTGGCCTTCTTCTAGGAATTTTATGGTCCTAGGTCTTACGTTTAAGTCTTTGATCCATCTTGAGTTGATTTTTGTATAAGGCGTAAGGAAGGAGTTCAATTTCAGTTTTCTGCATACGGCTAGCCTGCAAACAGAGACAATTTGACTTCCTCTCTTCTTGAATACTCTTTATTTCTTTCTCTTGCCTGATTTCCCAACACCATTTATTAAATAGGAAATCTTCTCCCCATTGCTTGTGTGTGTCAGATTTGTCAAAGCTCAGATGGTGGTAGATGTGTGGTATTATTTCTGCGGCCTCCGTCCTGTTCCATTGGCCTATATATCTGTTTTGGTACCAGTACCATGCTGTTTTGGTTACTATAGCCTTTTAGTAAAGTTTGAAGTCAAGTAGTGTGATGCCTCCAGCTTTGTTCTTCTTACCCAGGATTGACTTGGTTATAGGGGCTCTTTTTTGGTTCCATATAAAGTGTAAAGTAGTTTTTTCTAATTCTGTGAAGAAAGTCAGTGGTAGCTTGATAGGGATGCCATTGAATCTATAAATTACTTTCGGTAGTAAGGCCATTTTCATGATACTGATTCTTCCTATCCATGAGCATGGAATGTTTTTCCATTTATTTGTGTCCTCTCTTATTTCCTTGAGCAGTGGTTTGTAGTTCTCCTTGAAGAGGTCCTTCACATCCCTTGTAAGTTGGATTCCTAGGTATTTTATTTTCTTTGTAGCAATTGTGAATGGGAGTTCACTCATTATTTGGCTCTCTGTTTGTCTATTATTGGTGTGTAGGAATGCTTGTGATTTTTGCACACTGATTTTGTATCCTGAGACTTTGCTGAAGTTGCTTATCAGCTTAAGGAGATTTGGAACTGAGACAATAGGGTTTTCTAAATAAACAATCATGTCATCTACAAACAGAGACAATTTGATTTCCTCTCTTCCTATTTGAATACCTTTTATTTCTTTCTCTTGCCTGATTGCCCTGGCCAGAACTTTCAATACTATGTTGAATAGGAGTGGTATGAGAGGGCATCCTTGTCTTGTGCCAGTTTTCAAAGGGAATGCCTCCAGTTTTTGCCCATTCAGTATGATATTGACTGTGGGTTTGTCATAAATAGCTCTTATTATGTTGAGATACATTCCATCGATACCTAGTTTATTGAGAGTTTTTAGTATGAAAGGCTGTTGAATTTTGTTGAAGGCCTTTTGTGCATCTATTGAAATAATCATGTAGTTTTTGTTGTTTTTTCTGTTTATATGATGGTTACGCATATTGATTTGCATATGTTGAACCAGCCTTGCATCCCAGGGATGAAGCCAACTTGATCTTGGTGGATAAGCTTTTTGATGTACTGCTGGATTTGGTTTGCCAGCATTTTATTGGGGATTTTTGCATCAATGTTCATCAGGAATATTGGCCTGAAATTTTCTTTTTTTGTTGTTGTTGTGTCTCTGCCAGGTTTTGGTATCAGGATGATGCTGGCCTCGTAAGATGAGTTAGGGAGGATTCCCTCTTTTTCTGTGATTGGAATAGTTTCAGAAGGAATAGTACCAGCTCCTCTTTGTACCTCTGGTAGAATTCGGCTGTGAATCCATCTTGTCCTGGACTTTTTTTTGTTGGTAGGCTATTAATTATTGCCTGAATTTCAAAACCCGTTATTGGTCTATTCAGAGATTCAACTTCTTCGTGCTTTAGTCTTGGGAGGGTGTATGTGTCCAGAAATTTATCCATTTCTTCTACATCTTCTAGTTTATTTGCATAGAGGTGTTTATATGGTAGTTTGTGTTTCTGTGGGATTGGTGGTGATATGCCCTTTATCACTTTTTATTGCTTCTATTTAATTCTTCTCTCTTTTCCTCTTTATTAGTCTTGCTAGTGGTCTATCTATTTTGTTGCTCTTTTCAAAAAGCCAGCGCCTGGATTCATTGATTTTTTTTTTGAAGGGTTTTTTGTGTCTCTATCTCCTTCAGTTCTGCTCTGATCTTAGCTTTTTCTTGTCTTCTGCTAGCTTTTGAATTTGTTTGCTCTTGCTTCTCTAGTTCTTTTAATTGTGATGTTAGGGTGTTGATTTTAGATCTCTCCTGCTTTCTCTTGTG